>NW_007730892.1:65605-81386 GCF_000696425.1 Galeopterus variegatus | reverse complement strand
TCTCTCTCTCTCTCTCTCTCACACACACATGCACACACACACACATGAAAAAGCATTGTGAAGAAGGAGCAGAGAAAGATTTGCAGATGTTGGCCTTTAAGATTGGAGTGATGCAGCCACAAGCCAAGGCATGCCACAGCCACCAGAAGCTGGAAGAAGCAAGGAATGAATATTCCCGACAGCCTCCAGAGGAAGTGCAGCCCAGCTGACACCTTGATTTTAGCCCAATAATACCAGTTTTGGACTTCTGACCTCCAGAACTGTGAAAGAATACATTTCTGTTGTTTTAATCCATCAAATTTATGATAATTGTTATAGATGCCCCAGGAAACTATTACAACAGCATTACTGTTATTTATTGCTGTGTAACAACAAACAACTGAAAATTTAGTGCCATAAAACAACAATTTCATTATGATCATGGATTTTATAGGGCAGGAATTTAGACAGGGTACAGCAAGAATGGCTTATCTTTACAATGTCTGTAGCCTCAGTTGGAAGACTTGAATGGTTGGCGCTGAAATTATCTAAAAGTTTCTTTACCCATATATTTGGTGCCTTGGTTGAAATGAGTCAGACATTGAGCTCATTTTGGATTGGTAACCAGTGTGGGGAAAATAGGATAATTTAGGCAGGCTCTCTCAACTCAGGTCTGGTTGGGGGTCGCACATTTCTTGTAAACAAGTTGTGTGTGGGTGGAGTTAGTGCGTGTGCACCCACATATCTTTTTAGTTAATTGCTATTGTCTGTTCTTCAGTTTGTGAAGCAGAAGCTGGCCGGAAGAGATCGCCTCTAAAAATAGAGCATGTTTTCTCTGCTCACAGCTGCTCAGTTTTCTTTGGACTTTGCCAGTAGCAGTTGAGTTTCGGATTTTCTCTTTGGACTGCCTAGGTACCAGATGTGTGTGTGCTGAATAAAGACTATTCCTTCTTCAACCAAGGCTCTGAGGACCTTTTTGCCAGTTAACTAACTCATAGGCCTGCGTGTGAAGTGTTTGTGAACCGGCTTGCGGGGTCTGTGATCTCCAGACCCAGCCCTAGCTCTACAACCAGAGTTCCTCTTCCTGCGGCCTGGGCTTCCTCAGGGCTCTCAGACTTCTTACATTGTTGCTCAGAGCTCTGATAGTGTTCTCAGCGAGCAGAGTGGAAGTGGTATGAACTATTATGAGCTATCTTTAGAACTGACATAGTGTCACTTTCACCACCACTTTCAATTGATTGAAGCAGTGACAAGCCCTCCCAGATTTGAGAGGAAGGTACATAAATCTACCTCTTGGGAGGAATATCAAAGAATTTGCAGCCACATTTCCAAAATGCCACAGTTTTCCCCATGCATGCAAATTATTTACATTCTTCTGTAACCAAATTCTCTCCCCGCAAAGTTTCATTTTATTAGGGCACTGGACTTTTGCTCAGGACCCAGGATCTCATAATCTAAAGCTGGTCCAGGTTCAGATGAGGCTTCTTGATGTAAGCTCTTTATGGTTCCTCTTGATCTGAAAACTTATGAAACAAAGAGACAAGTTTTCTGCCACTCCTTAAACAAACCCAACTAAACCAAATAAACCCAACATACAATGGTGTAGGTATAGGATGAATGCTATCGATATTCCTGTTCTAAAGTGCAGACAATGAAAGCACATAGTAGGCATTGGTTTATATTAATTCTGAACTCCATATGAGAATATGTTGCCAATTTATTCATGAGGGCTCAGTCCTGCTCCCTGGGAGTGACTATCTGAAACTTTTTTCTCTGCTTGTAGTTCTTTGTTCCCATTTTCTGAGTCACACTTCCTTTTCTATAAAAAGTAGTCTTTGTTTGCAATTTCTTCAGCTTGCTTTCTGCCTATAGAAGTTTGGGGAGCCTCATTTCATGTTGTGCTATCTCTGTTCTTTCAGTCCAAGCTGACATAATTCCTCTAAAATATTTATGGGTTTCTTATATGTCAATTTATAAAATCCATTCCATTAGGTAAATCTACACCCACGAATCTCTTTGCAATGAGCCCTTCTGTACCTCAAGCTCCCCACGAGGCTATTCCGCAATAATGCCCTTAAGATTTTTAGAAGGCCTATTGTTTTTTTGGGGTTTTTTTTGTCTTTTTTTTCATGACCGGTAAGGGGATTGCAACCCTTGGTGTGCTGTCGCCTGCACCGCACTCAGCCAGTGAGCGCACCGGCCAGTCCTATATAGGATTCGAACCCGCGGCGGGAGCGTAGCTGCCTTCCCAGTGCTGCACTCTCCCGAGTGCGCCATGGGGTCGGCCCAAGGCCTATTGTTTAACAAAGGTTGTTTGTGAGGCTTACCCAAGAATCCTTAGAAGGCCTTTTGTCTAGTTGAAAGAGTCAAGGAAGCACCAGTTATACCTTTCTTAGATCCTAACAAGGAGCTTTAAAGTCACCTGCTTGTCTTCACTTTTATTCTGAGAACACATTTTTTTGACAGTGTCCTGGGTTTGATCTTTGCTCAGAGGTCTTGTCTTACTTTGAGAATCTTCTGCTGGGTAAGTTCCAGCTGAGAGCCCTCTATATTTCCTCTTGATTCTACGTGAAAACTGACTAGTGTGTTCTTTAGCTTATCCTTATCCTTTCACACTTTAGGTAGGCAGCTGAAAGAAGCTGGTGGCACCTTTACTACCCTGATCAGAAATCTCCTTAGCTAGATCACTGAGCTTATCAAGTACATTTCCTATTTTCCATATTACCTCAGGTGACAGTATTGCCAAATTTTCTGAAAATACATGACAAATGTTATCTTTCCTCCAGCTTTCCTCACTTTGTTCAAGTGCTCACTATCAGCTTTCCCAGTGCCTGTCTGGCTTCTCCCTGCCACCTGGTCCCCAAACCTATACTACATGTTTTACTGTTGGCTGACTACCCCATGGTAGTTATGTTTTAGGCATTTTTATGGCAACACCCTATTTCCAGGTACCAAATGCTGTTTCTTTTATCTATTAGCATGTAGCAAACCACCTCAAACCAAGAGTATTTTTAATACATTCACAGTTTAAAATGACACAAACTTATTCTCTTACAATTCTGGAGATTAGAAATCTAAAATCAAGGTGTTGCAGGGCTGGTTCCTTCTGGAGGCTTCCTGGAGGAATTCATTCATTTCCTTGCCTTTTCCAGCTTTTAGAGGCCACCTGCATTCCTGGGCTGTTTGCCCTTCCTCCCCTCACTCCAGCCTCTTGCTGCCACAGTCATCACACGGCCTTCTCTGTCATCACATCTCCCTGTGTCATTTTAAGCCACTAAGTTTGTGGTAATATGACGGCAGCAGTGGGAAACAAACACAGGAACTTTGTGTGTGTCCTTTCTCTGCCTCCAGGTTTTGCCGCAGCTGTCCTCCGGGGTGGAACCCCCTCTGCCAGTGCCTTCCTCCCCCAGCTTGCCTACCTCAAGACAAGCTCTGCTAAGATTCCTCTGAAGCCTCCAGGCTTAATTTCTTCTTCCTTTGTATTCCCTGAACACTTTATATAAATCATGTTATGTCACTTATCATACTGTATTATGATTTATCATTTTACCTGTCTAATTCTTGCTTTTTTTTTTTTCCTTTTTGTCTTTTTTACTGACCGGTAACGGGATCGCAACCCTCGGTGTCGCGCCCGTACTGCACTCAGCCAGTGAGCGGGAACCGGTCTCCACACGGGATCCGAACCCTCGGCGGGAGCGCCGCCACGCTCCCAAGCAGCGCACTCTCCAGTGCACCACCGGGCTGGCCCTAATTCTTGCTTTTGATGATGGACTTCTTGAGGGCAGGGATCCTATATTTTGCCTCTTTCTATCTCCAGTCATCAGTACAGTCCTTGGTAACTAGTAAGCAGTTCACGCAGGTTTATGGAACAAAAACAAACAAAGAGAAAACAGCAATAAGGAATCACACCGTGTCAATAGTCCCTTAACAGAGGCATCTTGCTTTGCAGTACTTGGTGTTCTCTGGCCAGGTTCTGGCGGCCAGGGAAGGATGGAACTGTGTCTTACCATCTCCTTGCTGCTCATCTCAGGAAAACTTCCATTCCCTTCCTGGTCAGCCTCACCTTGAACTGTGAGGTCTGATGAGGGCATCCTACATCAGATAGCCTTCTGAAATACTGTGCAGTTTGACCCCATGTCATTATTTCTGGTTGCTGAGCCTCTCTACAAGTCAGCCAATGATTAATGAGGTGAAGAAGCGTTTCCAGACTTCTGAGAGCAGACCTGGTTGTAACCTGATACACCTGTTGCAATTCTGCAGGAAAAGTGACAATAATGCATTCGACGTTCTTTTACACAAAGCTTATTTTTCTCAATATAAAGTAAGGTTCAAATAAGAAAAAAATTTAAAAATTCACCTGCAATCCCTCTACTCAGTCACTGATAACATTCAAAAGGTTTATTTTTAATTGTAAAATTAGTACGTTTCGGGCAGGCCCGGTGGCGCACTGCTACAGTGCGCCGCTTGGGAGCGCGGTGGCGCTCCCCCCGAGGGTTCAGATCCCACATACAGACCGGTTCCCGCTCACTGGCTGAGCGAGGTGCGGGTGTGACACTGAGGGTTGCGATCCCGTTGCCGGTCCCGGTCCAGTACGGGCGCGACACTGAGGGTTGCGATCCGTTGCCGGACATGAAAAAAAAACAAAAAAGAAAAAAAAAATTAGTATGTTTCCATTTTCAAAAATAGGAACAATGCAGAAGAACATAAAGTAAAATGAAAGGAATGCCCAATTACACTCCCCAGAGTTTACTATTAATATTTGGTTATAGTTTTGTCAAGTCTTCTTTTTTTTTAAACTATAGAGCACCTCTTTTAAGAAAACAAGACCTCAACAATAGTAATGGGAACAAGTAAAACATTTCACAAAATCTACGCAGATCAATTAATTTCTTTCTTTCTTCTTATTTTTAATTTAAAAAATTTTTTGGTGGCTGGCCAGTATGGGGATCTGAACTCTAGATCAATTAATTTATTTTTAAAAAAATCCTAGTCTTGTGTTTACAAATAGCTAAACAAATCATGTCAGGCATCACAACAAGGCATAAGCCCTATAAATACACAAATCCTCTCGTATATTCAGTACAGAGTGGACAAGGAGAGTGGTGTTGATGAGGACTCTTCTGGTACTTCACCAGCACTGTTTGCTCACCCATATAACACCTGAATTTTGTAAAGGGCAAAAATAATATAGCTGAAGATGAGGTCTTAACCCACCTTTAGAAGTTAATTGCTGAACTAAGTAAAGAGCACTGGACTCTTGAGTTCCTATTTCTGGTCTCTATTCCACTTTTCCTCATTATTTAGGATTGACAACTATGTGGTACTATCACTTATAAATGACACCTTGGATAAATAAATAACATGTGTGAAGTGATTTTATTTAACCTCCAAGGTTAAATAAGGTTCAAGGTGAAGCCATAGAGTTTACCTGTCAATGCAGCCTTAGTTGTGACTATTTTCAGGAATACAAACTGTGGCTGATTTATTTTCTTTAAACATGATCTATGCATACTTTCCTGAATAAGCTACAAGGCTGGCCTTGGAAAGCAGCCTCATTACTTCCCTGAGAAACTGTTTGCATTTGCAAAACAGGTTGAGGAGGTTCACATCTGAAATGAATGCTGTATTGGACTGTTTATTCTCATGACAGAGCAGAAGACAGGGGCTCCACGAACAGTAATGAGAACCTTACAAAATTCACACTGTTATTCCACACTTCTCACAACTCACCTTCACCTCTGGATTTTGCTTTCTGGAAATGTCTTTTCCATCTATTCACCTTTGCTTTCCCAGCATCTAGCACAGGAGGGGCCCATAATTATATGCTACACTGGCTGATTGATAACTAATTAATTTGTACATTCATCAATTCATTCAATAAGCCCATCACGAAGACTTTCTACTTATCAGGGCACTGTGATAGGGGCTAGGGACACAGAAAGGCACTACATGTTGTTGATTGGCCCTCATTATCCATTTCTAACTCATCTATATTTTTCTCTGTAAAGCATTTGCTGGAAGGCTGAAAACTACATTTTCCAGAAGTTTTAGCAGCAAGACTTCCAGGTGCCATGAAGCCAGTAAGATGCGTTCATGCAATATCTGGAAGACAGAAAGAAGACAGAGGGCATTCTTCCTGTCACAGTTATAGCTGACTGGTGCTGTCAGATGTATTTGCATAGCCAAATCCACATTCCACTTTCTGGCCATCATCTTCTTCGATATAGGGGAGAGCTGTGGTAGTATCAGTAGCTTTCAGACCTCTGGTATTACAACAGTGGTGATATGACCTTGAAGCCAAAAGTTTTATGGGCTGCCTTTCAGTGATTTCATCAATACCTAATCACCTTTTGCTTGAAGTGCCTCAAGTGGTTTCTATTTTCTATACTGAAAGTTTTCTGATAAAAGAAATAAATACGATGAGATCATTGCCCTTTAGTAACTTATTATCTCTTAGGAAAGATAGATAATGCAACTCGAGTAGGAATATAACAGAGGTACAAGTGGAAAAGGTGCTATGGGAATAAAGAATAAGTTGTGGAAACTGAGAAGCACGATTCATTGGGGCCATCTTAGAGACTAGCCCTTCCAGTCAGAGGCAAAAGAACATTGTTTGGAGGTGATACAGTGGATTTTAGGACCTGCACATAAACCTATGGGCTCAGAGAATAAAGGGGCCTGATAGTCCAAGCTGAGGGACTTAAACCTGGCCCTTCAGACTATAGAAGTTCCTGAAGAGCTTTGGCGGATGGAGACACATTTGCATTTTAGAAAGATCCCTTTGGGGCCGGCCCGGTGGCACACTGCTATAGTGTGCCGCTTGAGAGTGTGGCGGGCTCCCGCCGAGGGTTCGGATCCCACATACAGACCGGTTCCTGCTCACTGGCTGAGCGAGGTGCGGGCGCAGCGCCGAGGGTTGCGATCCGTTGCCGGTCCCCGGTCCAGTACGGGGGCGACACTGAGGGTTGCGATCCGTTGCCGGACACGAAAAAAGACCAAAAAAAAAAAAAAAAGAAAAAAACCAAAAAAAAAAAAAAAAAAGAAAAAAAAAAAAAAAAGAAAGATCCCTTTGGCCTAAGTGAAGTGTGGGGGTGGGTTTGGGAAGACAGTGCTAGAGAGAGCTCTGGCAGTGGAACTGGTGAGGAAGGAGCAGTGAAGGAAAAACTGTGGCAGGGGATGCAGAGAAGGAAACAGATTTAAGAAAGTTCTGGGAGGCAGAACGAACAGCCTCCAATATTCTAAGATTTGTGGTGTGATTAAGAGGATTTGAATATATATGGGGACATTTATCTTTATATACTAGATTTTTCCACATGTATTTTTATTATGAAATATTTTATATATACATAGCACATTATATGTATATATAAATATAAGTGCATATATATGATTTTTAAATATATATAACATAAGAAATGTATATTCCCAAAGTTTCTGGTGCAAAACAAAATGTGAACTTTGTGTAACATAATGTTTTAAATTAATGATACAGGATTCCCTCATATTATTCCTTAATAACATGTCTTATGGGAACAAAAGATGCCCTGTCTTTACTGGGACCCCACTTACCACAGCAATTTCAAAATGTAACTTTAATAAACATTCAACATCTAAACCCAATCTTCAAATGGATAAGCTAAGTAGTCAGATATTTTCACATAGATGAACTGAGTGTCATGTCTTGGCTGGTCACTGACAATCCATGTGGGTTCTCCAAGGAGTCAAGAAGGAAGGCTGAAAGAAAAATATAAATCCTGTCATTTCCCCCTTAACTGTCCATCCTTGTCTTCAAAGCACATTATATGCCTCCCTGGTCCAGGATCTAGTCAGGAGACTGAAACAACCCTAGTTAACTTATCAAAGAGAAGAATCAGGTATTAGAAAATTAACATAAAAGGTGAGCACTAAGGTATCATGGACGTAGTAACTGCAAAAAGCAGCTACCAGCCCTATGGCTGAGGGAACAAAGTAAAGAGGGTGTGAACACGAAAACTTAGAAACTCGAAGGAGAGGCCCCACAGAGTTGGGGCTCAGACCCAGGGAGAGGCTGCGGGCCAACAGGTGTTGATGTCTTTGTGAGACTGTCGATGTCTTGGGGGTGGGAGGGTTGCTGATCCTGGAGAAACTGAAAGCTGTAATAAACCGCTGCTAATGAAATAAACTGCCACTACCAGAAGAAGAGTGGCTGGGCTTGCACTGACATGAACTGGAAGCAGCAAGGAAGAAACGAGTCCTTCCTCCAGCCTTCAGCCTTCAAGCCTCCCTTGTGCCCCATATTGATTGGAAGAGCCTGACCAGTGGCCAGATGCCCTGGGAGAAAAGTAGTTTTTGGCATCTCAGCCCATCTCCACCACCACAAAATATTGGAAGGGCTCATTTGATGGTCAGAAATAAGAGCTTAATTATCATATCTTGTTTGAAAAGTATTTAGCATTAATTTTTCTCTCTCTCCCACTCATTTATACCCTAACTTTTTGTCTCCAAAGAGGATTTGAGTTGGCTTCCAATAAAGGCACACACTGAATAGGACATTTAAAACAAAAAAGTTTAAAACAGATAAAATTGAAATCACATACCATTCAGAGCAGTGTTTTCAAAACTTTGTAGGGCAGCCGAAGTAGAAATACATTTTGTATTATGATTTATTAGGTATATACATACGTAACTGAAAAAATTTCATGAAGCAATCCTTATCCTCACTGTGCATAATGCACTCTGATATTTTCTATAATTAAAAAAAATCTGGCAGCAGCCCACTAAAGTGACTTCATCAGTTACTAATTGGTTACAACCTACTGTTTAAGAAACACTGATTTAGAGGAAGTGGTTGTATATAATAATATACTATATCAGAAGGGTGATGAATGGTAAATACAGAACTGGAAGCCAATTTTTCTGACTGAAAATCTCAGCCTTCCTCAAAGTCCTATGCCAGGATGAGACACATAGTTGAGCAATGATTGAATAGTAATTTTAGCTCTGGCTTTCTGATTGTACTGGATTGGATTATGTCTCCCCCAAACTCATTGAAGCTTGAATTGCGTTCCCCAAGTTTTATGTGTTAGAAACTTAGCCCCCACTGTGACTGTCAAGAGGGTGGGAAATCCTATTATGGTAATTGAAAGGTGGAGCCTTGAAGAGGTGATTGGATTGTAGGACTGTGCAGTACTGAATGGATTTAAAATGGTGGTCAGGGGTGTGGTTCTGAGGGCTTTAAAAGAAGAGAACAGTCTGTCTGTCTTACTCTCTTCTCCACCATTTCTGCAATGTGATACTCTGCCATCACTGTCACCACGACAAAGACCTTCACCAGCTGTATTCTCTGGACTTTGGACTTCCCAGCCTCAGAAACTATAAGCATTAAATTTTGTTTTCTTTGTAAGTCACCCAGTTCTGTGTATTTTTTAATGAATAACAGAAAATACAGAATAAGCAACAGACTAATACACTGAAAGACAAGGCAAACAATGGGTTGTATCGTGCTCATTGTTTGATGAAAGCAAGCACACAAGTTTGTCTGAACAAGCTTCCTGCTAGCACTAAATTCCAGGGCATGGGATCCATATATGGGCTATTGTACAATAGTGAGTATTATTTTCGTCAGTGTTTTTTCAGAAAACATTAAATTATTATGACAATTTTGTATATAGACCCTTGGTAACAGTGCTGGAGACTACTAGTTGTCCCCGATATCCATTTGACCCTTCCTTGTTTAATGTTGTACCTCCTCCCATTTTTGATTAGACAAATGACCATCCACAATAAAAACTGCATTTTCCAGCCTGCAGTGCATCTAGGTGTTTTCATATAACTAAGTTGTGTTTATGAGGTGTAAGCAGGAATGGTGTATGTAGCTTCCTTGAATGGTATCTGTAGCTTTCATTAAAGGAGACTGTATTTGTTTTCTATTGCTGCAATAACAAATAGCCACAAATTTAGCAGCTTAAAATACCACAGATTATTTTTATCTCACAGTTTCTGTAGGTCAAAAGTCCCCTTTGGCTCAACAGGTTTCTCTGCTCCAGCACTCACAAGGTTGAAATCAAGTTACAGGCTGGCTGGGCTCTCAGCTGGAGGTTCTGGCAAGAATCTGCTGCATAGCTCTTTCAGGTTATTGGCAGAAAGAAACCAGGTCCTTGTGATTGGAGGACTGAGGTCCTGGTTTCCTTACTGACTGTCACCTGGGGGCATCCCTTAACTCCTAATGGCCTCTCTCTGGTCCTTGCACGAGGGTCCTTTCATCTCAGAACCAGCAATGGCTTGGCAAATCCTCCTCACACTTGGAATCTCTCCAACTTTTCCTTCTGCTGTATCTCTCAGATTCCAGCTAGAAAAAGTTCTTTGCTTTGAAGGGCTGGTATGGTTGGATTGGGCCCATGGGGAAAATCCAGGATAAAACTCCTTATTTTGATTCCTTTACCTAATCGCACCTGTGAAAGCCCTTTTGCCTTGTAAGGGAACATTCACAGGTTCAAGGGATTACAAGGTGCACATTTTTCCATTTTTCATGGGCCATTATTCTGCCTACCACAGGAGTGTATCATTCTTCCTTGATTCTTCCCTCCTGCTGCTTAGGAAGTGGGAGTTATGCTGGAGTGCCCTACGGGACTGGAGCCGGCAACAATTTATGCCCTACGGGACTGGAGCGGGCAACAATTTAGGCATAGTGGAATGGAAAGTCGAAGCAGTGTGGATCCCAGACAGCTCTGGAGGAACACTCCAGTCCTGGATTACTTACTTTCTGACTTCCACGTAAGAGAGAAATTAACTTCACTCTTAAGTCACTGCTATTTGGGGTCTTTATTAGTCACAGACAAACCTGTAACATTTAAGAAACACGAGGGTCCTTTCATCTCAGAACCAGCAATGGCTTGGCAACTCCTCCTCACACTTGGAATCTCTCCAACTTTTCCTTCTGCTGTATCTCTCAGATTCCAGCTNAGTGTATCATTCTTCCTTGATTCTTCCCTCCTGCTGCTTAGGAAGTGGGAGTTATGCTGGAGTGCCCTACGGGACTGGAGCCGGCAACAATTTAGGCATAGTGGAATGGAAAGTCGAAGCAGTGTGGATCCCAGACAGCTCTGGAGGGACACTCCAGTCCTGGATTACTTACTTTCTGACTTCCACGTAAGAGAGAAATTAACTTCCTCTTAAGTCACTGCTATTTGGGGTCTTTATTAGTCACAGACAAACCTGTAACATTTAAGAAATGACATACTGAGGAAGTCCTAGGGCAACCTCTTATTCTTGGGGGCCTCTTATCCCTAAACAAATTCCACTTTGTCAAGCCACATTTTATCTTCAGTCATCAGGCTAACCCAAAATTAGTTAAAACACGTATGCCGTGCTTTTCATGTAAAGGAGGTTGCGTGTGGGCATCAGTGCTGTTTGAAGTGGAACTGGTTTTTGTCTCTGTGTTTTACAGACCACTTTGTCAAGCCACATTTTATCTTCAGTCATCAGGCTAACCCAAAATTAGTTAAAACACATATGCCGTGCTTTTCATGTAAAGGAGGTTGCGTGTGGGCATCAGTGCTGTTTGAAGTGGAACTGGTTTTTGTCTCTGTGTTTTACAGAAGTGGTGGTTTATTTTTGCTCGTGCCTGGTCAGCACTGATGAGACTGTACTGTTGAGACTGTACTGTTGAGACGCTCTCTTGTGAAGAGCCAGGACAAGATCTAGCAGTCCCTATCAGAGGGAGGACCCGAGTACCCCAGGGTAAAGGGCACACATCCAGCTTGTGTTGCTGTTGTTGCCTCCCCTGAGGCTCACTGAGCAAAGTACTGTTTCTGATCTAGCAGGACAAGAAAGGCCTCAGCTTCTGGAGGAGCCACGTGTTTCTAAAGGGCTCCATTTACACAAGTACATACTCTTTACGTAAGTTTTTTCATTTAACCCTCACAACAGCTACATGGGATGGAATTATTCCCATTCATGGAGGAGTAGGCAGCCTCAAGGGGATTATTTGCCCCAGTTCAGAAAGGCAGTAAAATAGTGAACACAGAACTGGAACTAAGCCCTGCCCCGGGTGCTGGGAAACAGCGCTTTTAATTTCCAGAGATTTGCCCAGAGATCCTTCTGTCTCTCCTTCATTGGATTTGCGGACAGAGGTAGCACAAAAGATGGCTTGTGCTTTATCCAAGTCTGTTTCTGTCTCTGTGGAAAGGCCCAGTCTTCCACAGGAGAAATAATCTGCTCTACTGCGCTTCTGGTTTAGGAGCTTAGTCTTTCAACATTAAAGCAAAATAAACCGTGCTTTGATTTATTGCACCAAATCCAAGTATATAGTATTTTCTTTCTTTTAAAAAATTTCTTAGAGATTATTTTGTACATTTTATTGGGTTTATAGAACTACTGAAGTGGAAATAGTGCCATGTAATCTATCAATTTGAAATTGGCAACATTCCCATACATAGCTAAAAGTGTGGAAAGTCTGAAATTTTTAGAGCATGTATAAATGAGAGAAGAGATTTTTCAATATTTCATAGCTTTGGAAATCAGGCTAATGGTGAATTCAGGTAGAGAATAGATAGATTTTATTCAAGTGATATAGATTACTCACAGCAAAAAAAAATTGTTACACTTTTTACATGAGTAATTATCACTAGAAGCAAGAGTTCAGTCATTCCACATTACAGACAAGAATCTCAAATATGATGATGATGTGTTATATATGTATAAGGTGTCCATATGCTTTGTGTTTAGGGAAACACTCCAAGCAATGCAACTTGAAGTTGAATGATAAAATATCACTTAAAGTTAGATGTATCTAAACTTTCAAGAGCCATGACATCTCATCTACAGAGAAAATAATTTTAATGAAAAAACAGGAATAGAATTTTATCATGCCCATTCTATCTTATAGATATATAAATATATCATCCTTTAATATGGTTACCTGGCATTGGCAGGCTACCACTCGGTAGCCCAAAAGACCAATATCAGCTAGTCACTTTCACTGTTAAAGCAGCTATTTGTAGCTGCTATTTGCAGAGCTTGACCTCCTCTTTCTACCCAGAGTTTCCTGCTGATCTCTATCCACTGCTCAAACTGTCCACAGGTAGCAATTTCCTGAAAGCTGGCTGCCAGTGAGAGGCTGCATCATTCCTAGTTCCTTTGCAGGGAGGCCTTTCTGCTTCCTGCCACCCTGCCTCAGTTTCCCATTAGGTTTATTGCTCCCACATCTGGTTTGTCAGAGCTGTGTTTGAGTAAATTTGATTCAATCTCAACCCAGAACTTCCCTCTTCTGATGCTTCCAACCACTCAATTCTCAGGACGTTTTGTAGGCAAAACTGTTAAAGACCTTAGTTGTTAACTTTTTTCTTAGAAAGATTAAAAAATTCCTATGGTAGTTCTTTAGCAATCTGTCAGCTTCTACCAAAGTTTCCACCTTGTGTCCCTCTAAAGACAGCTTTTCTTGCCTTCAAATGTGTGTCAACCCAAAAAGTTGAGTTACGGAGTGAACAGTTTTTATTACCAGCAATGTCATCAGACATTGGGAGATGGCGGTGCTGGGTGGGAAAAAAAAGTATATAGGGGGCTGGCCAGTTAGCTCAGTTGGTTAGAGCATGGTGCTTGTGCTGATAACACTGAGGGCTCCAGTGTTATCAACTGGCCAACCTCACCCACACACATACACACACATGCATGTATATACATGAAGGTGTCCCTGGCTCGAGACAGACCTGATCATTGTCACCATGGCAACCCACATAAGACATGCCCTAAGCATGAGCACACAAAAACACAGGCCACACAGGCATACCCAGACCCACAAAGATGGAGAGACTCACACTCAGACACAAACCACACCTACATAGACACAAACACACACGGGGGGAGGGGGGACAAGACGGGGATGGAAATATAAGAACAGGTAGATGTCACTAATTTGAAAGCACAGTGCAAATTTAAATTTAATTCAAAATTAAGTGCAATGAACTGAATTAGTTGAAGGAGAGGATGTGGAAAGGGTGACAACTCTAGACTAAGGGAGATAAAATTAATTTGGAAAATCCAAGCAACTCTTCTTATTTAAAAGGAAACATTTGGGGAACCTGAGTGACTCTTATTTACTCTGGCAAATTCGCCGATAATCAATTCAATCTCCACGACTGTGGTGACCATCGGGGGAAGAGGCGATCTTTCTCTTTAAAACTATGAGGTTTCTAGCGGCGCCCAGCTCAGAGTAGGAGCCCAATAAATGCTACTGAATGCGTTCAGGCTCCAGTCCGGAAGCGAAGGATGGAAGTGAATTACAATTAATCCTTTTAGAAACAATAGGCAGGACCTGAAACCACCGCCAACTTTCAGATATTGTTATTGTATGGCATGGGTTTAACTTTTAGGGTGAGAACTTCGAGTACCTGTGTTAGCAAACCTACAGGAAGAAATAAGTACTGGAAGAAAAGGAAGCATCTTGTTGGTTTCCCATGCACTATTTTTGGCACGGAGACCCGGCACTGTGTGTCCCCAACATGGGAAGGGGACACAAGGGACTTGGGGACACTCACAAGGAGTCCCATAGCTCGGGCCCCCGACCGCATAGCGGCGTGCTCTTCCCAGTTCTCGACTCCTGTTTCCATTTTCAGTGGCTTACGCTTGAGGGATGTGTGGTGGGGAACCGGTGCCGGATTTTCCCAATCTCCGCCAGGGTTCGGGAGCTTGAGCAGGGCCAGGACCGTGCTTTGGCCGTGGGCGCGCTCGGGCTCGTCTCGGTGCACGATCAGCGTCCGAATCGCGCAAAGCGCCGGCGGCGCTGCACGAACGTACCTCCCCTCGGGGAAGATTCCTAGAAGAATGGAGGGGCTTGTGGCTGCAGCTCCGGAGCTCTCCGGAGAATGGGTGTTCGTGGAAGTGCAGGCGGGCGCGCTCTCGGACACGTCGATGCTGTGAGCAGGGCCTGGTGTCCGGGCGTGCGGGAGCGCACACGCCGAGCCAGCACGCACTTGTGCCAGCTGCGCACAGCGCCTGCGGGGCCCTGCTATTCCTCGCGCCGAGGGCCCCCTTCCCCCCAGAGCTTTCAGCGGCCACCTGCATCTGTTCATTTTATGAGAGCAGCGCGCCAAGCCTGAAGAGCACAGGGAGGCCGAGTCCCGCAGGGGGGCAGGCACGGAGTCACCCCTGCGGTTCTGGGACCTGGAAAGGATCGCTTCCTTTGCACAAGAAGTCTTTCTCGGGGCCCAGCTGGCTGTTTTCTTGGCCTCCAGGGACATCGCTTCCTTAAGTGGTCCCCTCCTCTCCACTGGGGAGAACCGGGCTCCTTGTACGGGCCCCGGCGTGGAGCTCCACGCGCGCCAGCCCCTCGGAGCCCACGATTCACGTCCAATTGGCAGAGGGTGACCTCTCAGAGTGCGAGGTACACACGTCGAGCCCCGCCGGGTTGCCCTGTGGGGCCTGATCTGTACCGCTGCGGCCGGGTCTCCGTCCCGACGGCAAGGGCACGTCGCCTCCTCCATCCCCACCCACCACGTGCACTGGCGACGACGAGCCAGGACCCATGCTAAGCTCTTCCGAGACATCAGCTCACTCCATGCTCATTACGAGAGCCCATTGTGCGGACGAGGAGACGCACAGGTAAGCGTGGTAATCAAGGCCGCGTGGAAACTGGGAGGGCCCGGGTTCAAGCGCAGGACGGCGGGACTCCCGCGGGACGCGCGCTCCGGCGGCCCCAGCGCTTTCAGCGAAGCTCTGTGACCCGGCCCGGCCTGGGCGGTCGGAGGGCGCGTGTGTGGCCTGAGTCAGCACCCGCGCCCGTGGCTGCCCGCGGACAAGGCCGGGCGGCCTGCGCCTCTTCCCCTGA
>NW_007730892.1:61896-64605 GCF_000696425.1 Galeopterus variegatus | reverse complement strand
GGCGGCCTGCGCCTCTTCCCCTGACCTCGCGGCCCGGCCAACGCGCGGCGCCAGATGGGAACGGGAGCCTCGGAGCGGGCGGCGGCTTCGGTCCGGGGCCCCCGAACGTCCGCTCGGCGCACGAGGACAAGTGTCAGCGCCGCCTCTGGCTGGGCGGTGGAGCTCCAGCGAGTCTCACGTGTCGGGTGAAAGCGGCTGCGAGAGCGCAGAAGAGTTTATTCATGAGGGAGGGCGTCGTGGAACACGTCGGCGGGCACGTGAGCAGGGACCGGACGCACAGCGACGGCGCGCGGATTGGCCGGGGCGGAGGGGCGGCCGCGGCCTGGTGGGACAGCCCGGAGCTCCAGGGCACAGCTCTCTGACTGCTTCCGGAAGTGACGATGGCGCCCACAAAACCACACCTGCCATCCGCGGAGGGTGGCTACTTTCTGCACACTTGAGTCACGCGCTTCACAGGCGCTCTTTGGTTTAAACCTCATCGCAGTTCCACGAGGTAATCTCCCTGCCTCCACTTTACAGGTGAGGAAACTGAGGCACAGAGAGCTCGAATAGTTTTATCGGAGTACTGGGCCAGAATTTGAGGGAGCCGGGGCTCGAACGCAGGTTTGCCGGACTCCAGAGCCCAGGCGAGGGTGCTGCAGCCGAGAGAAAGGGCCGGCGGGCACGCAGGAGGAGGCCTCCCTTCCTGAACGCCCTTTTCTTCAGAGGGGCGTTCTGACTCGATTTTTCTCCCTAAAAGAGCAAAACGAAACAAAGCAAACAACGGCAGCAGCAACAAAAAACGCCTTCGCCTCTCTCCGTGAAAGGACAAGAAAGCAAAACGCCTGAGGTAAGCCCCGGACTCGAACCGCGGGAGCGCTCTGGAGGGGCCCCTCGGAGAGCCGCGGGGAGGAGCGCGGCGGCCCCAGGAGCTGGAAGCCCACCGGGTCAGGGCACCTCTGCCCCCAACACAAGACACTCCTGGCTCCCGGTCTCAGGGAGGGGGAGGCGAAGGGCAGGGAAGGTGGGGGCAGGGAAGACTCATCCAAAGCAACGTTTTTTTTTTTTTGGAAGAGCCACGGAAAAAGGCCTCATCTGAGTCCGCAGCTTTGCGGGGAGAGGAGACTGGGCCGCGGTCCTGTGCGACCCCCTGCGGGCCACACTGCGTTGCCGGGCACGTTCTCCTTCAGCGTCAGCCAGCGGCACTCCGAATTCCCGCCGTCCCAGGCTATGAAGCAAAAACGGAAAATCCACCCGTTCATACGCTGCTCCAACTCAAAACCCAAGTGCGATGTTGCTTTAACTACCTGCTTTTCCTAGGTCTAATACCATAAAATAACGCCGGTTAAATTGTAAAATGAATTGAAAAATCATCTGCAGGAAATGTTTGAAACAAAGCGAGAATCAGTTTCCATCTCCTCCCATGTTATACATATTTATTATTTTCCACAAACGACCCGAACACAAGGCCCAGACCATGAAAGGAGGAGCTGACCTGGAAGCCACAGACCTGTTTCTAAAGATTTGTTAGGTCATTTAAAACTTTAAATAAAAATAAGGAGTTTTCCAAACGCTTCCATTACATGTTTTCACAATTTCTAAAGCTGTGGAAATCACACGGGCTCTGTAAATAGTTGTTTCCAAAGGGGGCCAGGCCACCTGTTTGCCTTAGCATTGTCTCCATGGCCCTGAGACCAGGAGCTAAACCCACATCCTGAACAGAAAGCTCCAGATGTCTTCGGTTTAGTGAACGCTCAGGGTCCCTCTTTCTCCCCCTCCCCTCATCCAGTTGGGTCTCGCTTTGTCCCGCTGGCAGCAGCATAGGACCGACTGGGGCACACAGCTGCTCTGCACTGCCCTACACCCCAGCCCCGCCGCTGCCCAGCCAGCCTTGCAGGATGCTCTTTCTCCAGGGGAAAGTGGTGGAAGTGGCTAGAGGAGCAGTAGGAGAAAGAAGGAGGAAGAGCAGGCGAAAAATGAGAAGGAAAACAGCGACGGGGCAGGGACAGGAGGGGGAGGCTCATTCTGTTCCCTGGGCATCAGTTTGATTGCGTCTTTGAAACCGCAAACGCTTTCTTTCGATTGTCTTTAAGCGTAAAATGGTCACCCAAGTGAGAATGGTTTGGTTCCTGGGCAGATGAAGGCAGGCAGCCCAGCTCGCCTGCTGTGTGGGGTGGGGGGGCTTTCCAGTGTGTAGTTTTCATTGTGTTTTCAAGAGGAGGTTTCTCTAAACAGGTCTCATGGCGGAGTGCTGGAGGTGGGGACGCGCAAGGGCGGCAGACATCGCCAATGCAATGGTATCCAGAAGAGGCCCCAATATGACAGAAACCAGTGTCCCTTCTCCTTCCGGAAGGTCTGCCAGTATCTCCTTGAGGCGCCTCAATTGGCACGTGCGCCTGGGAGAGCAGGTTCTCCCCTCCCGTCTAGGGGGGGGGCCCACAGTCCCTGCCCCATCCAACTGCCAGGGCCAGTCGTCCACACCTGGGGTCCTAGGCCCGCTCCCCTTCTTCCGAGAGCGGTCGAAGCCGCCCAGCAGGGAGCAGCCCCTGTCCCTCACCGGGGTTCCTGCGGCCGCCTGGCTGCGACGCTGGAGGGCTGTGGGGACGCGCTAAGGCCGGGCGGCAGGCGGCCCTCTCGGGCGGCGGCGGGAGCAGCTGGCGGCGCAGCACCCCCGGGGGGAGGCGGCGGCGGCCGGGGCAACAGCGCGTCACGCGAAAGCACGGAGGAGCC
>NW_007730892.1:55065-61178 GCF_000696425.1 Galeopterus variegatus | reverse complement strand
CCCCCCCCCCCCCGCCCCAGCCACGCCCTCGCAGCCCCGCCACGCCCTCAGCCCCGCCCCGTCCCCGCAGCCCCGCCACTCCGGCTCTGGTTCGAGGAGCGGCAACGCTCTCACGCTGCTCCAGCCAGAGCCCCCGAGCCCCAGGCCCTGCCCCGGAGGCCAGAGCTGCGCCGGCTGTCACCGCGAGCCAACGTTTGGCTCTCACCGTCCTGTAGTGCTTGCTGAATTAGCTCATTGAACCGGTGTTGGGATGAGGCTGATTAAAATGCACATTAGAGATACGTAACCGACCCGTTCTAAGAAGGCAGGAAAATGCCTTTAATACAGGATAAACAAAACAAAAAACCCCGAAACTTTCTGACGGTGACCTACTGTAAGAAATACATTTGAGACCACTATCCAGTTCACATAAGGATGTATAACTGACATATGGTTTCACTGGAGGACATGAAACCAACCTTTACCACGTACGATGCTAATTATTCCCATTGTTTGCTATTTCGTTAAAAATAAATGCCGATCTCAACCCGGTGAGTGGATTTCACTACCCACCAACGGGTGCAACCGCAGTTTGAAGTTTCTGTGCTAATGCAGCTTAGGACGTATTTTGTTATGTCTGACCACATCTCTCTCTGTAGTTATACTGTAATGAGGCCCAACCGGAGAGCCAGAAAATTCTCTACAATTGTCGTTTTAACCTCCGTGGGGCTTCTGTTCATGAGGAGAAGGAATGCTTTTCTGGTGAAAGTCGCCATTAGGAGGGGGCAGGACGCTGACGGCCCAGGACTCAGTGCCCTGGGCCCCAAATGCCCAGAGGCAGAGAGGGGGGCACGGGGCGGGCGCCCCGCCGAGGAGCTGAGAGTGCGGGAGGAGGCGGTGGGGCCGGGGCGGGTGCGAGAAGCCACCAGGAGGCCCCGCCCGGGAGATGAGCGCCGCACACTCGTATCTGCCGCTGCGCCCTCAAGGTTCCGAACTTTACTTTTCTGTGCAAAATACCGACTGCACCCGGGCTGTGGGCGTTGGTGCGGGAAGTACCAGCGAAGCTTCGGCAAGGGGCTGAAGTCAGCGTGTCTTAGGGAGGAGGCAGGGACATTTCTCCTGTGGCTGTTGGCAAAGCCTTAGAGAGTTAGAGGCCAGTGTGTGGGTGGGAGTGTGTGTGGGTGGGAGTGTGTGTGGGTGGGAGTGTGTGGGGGGAGTGCTGAGGGCTGTGGGTATGTATGGGGGTGCAGGTGTGGGCTGCGTAGGGAGCCGAAGGGGTTACTTTCACGATGAAACCCGCCCGGGTTTCTCCCCAGGCGGAGCGGAGGTGCCAGAAGCCGAAGCGGCGTCCCTGGTCATTGGAGGCGTCCTGCTCCCTGGGAGGCAGCTCCATTTCCTGGGTCTCCACTGGCCTGGGAGAGAAGCTAGGGGGCCTGATGGGAACATTAGAAAAGGCCCTCAAGGTTCTTATATTCAACCCACAACCTCCCCTAGGCTGCCGGCCTCTCCGAGGCACTGCGAGAGGCTGCGCGGGGTCCACTACGCCGGGGGACCTGTGCCCAGGACGAGGCAGCAGGGGATGGAGGCTGAGGATGGAGGCTGGTGCTGGTGATGCCGGGAAGGAGCCAGGGGCCCCAGGTCTGGGCCCTTCCGTGGGGCGCACTGTGAGGCGGTTTAGGTGCCAGCCGGCTAGCCCGGCTGAGGCAGTTCAAGGTTTTCGGAAGTCACTATTGTCATTAGTAGTCACACTCGGACTGCGAATGAGAGCCCTTTGGTCACGTCGCTCTTCCCAGGGGCGTGAAACCCCACTGGACGCAGGCAGGTGGGTCCGCCAACGCTTCCAGTTCGGCTCCTGGGAAAGTTTCCCAGGAGTACCGCGGGGGCTTCCAGAAGGGAGCGGAGGCCGGCCCTTCCCCGCAGGCGGAGCGGGCGGCGGGTCCGACGGCGCCGGCAAAGACCTCTGCAGCCTGGCCTCCCGGCCCGAGTGTCGCCCGCTTAGGGTCCCCCCGACCCCCACGCAAGGCTGCAGATTTTCCTTCGGGTTTTACTTCCTGGTTTCTTGGGTCCGCCTGAACCCAAGCTCCAGCAGAGCAGGGCTGACGCCCCCTGGGGAAGGGTGGGCAAGTCAGCCCCCCTCGGCAATCCTCTCTCACGGTCCCCTCGCCCTGTTCCTGCAGAAGCCCCGACTAGGAGGGCAGTAGCTGCGAGGCCCGCGATGCTGGGAACGCGCGTCTCCAGCGCGCTGTGGGAAGGGGACCCTGGGGAAGGCAGCTTAGGCAGGAAACTACCGCCGAGAGCCCCCCACCTCCATCCCGCTCCGAGGGGCCAGCCTCCCGCCTCCCAAGAACCCGGCATTTCCTGACACTCCTAGGCCTTTGGCCCGGCCCGCGCGGGCTGGAAAAGTACGAAGAGGACCCTAGGCAGCATCTGCCGTCCTCTTCTCTAGGGGTTCGCCAGAGGTGGGGACAATTGCAGCCGAGTTGAGGCTCAGCCCTGCCTCAGGACCGTTGCCTTAGGCGAGTCAGTGAACTAGAAAGAGGTGAGCCCCTGGGACCCTGGGCGAGCCCGGCTCTTCCTCCTCCCCGCCCCCCGCAAAGAGGCCTGGCTGCGCCCGGGTCAGTGTCACGCAGGGCTGCGCAGACCCTGCACACGCGGCGCCCAGGATGGGGGGGGGCGCCAGATCGAGCCTCTTTTCCCTTCTCCCGGCTGTCAGTTAAAAAAAAAAAAAAAAAAAAAAAAAGGCAACTGTTTGAAATGCAGGTGTGACCAGAAGTAGCTGCAGCACGGAAGCGATAACATTGTGTAGCGGCGGTGGCACAGGCCGCGCCGGAACTCGCCGCCAGCTCGGGGCGGGGAAGGGACTTGGGGGCTGCTCAGCGTCTCCGCCTCCCAGCTCAGGGAGAAACCTTCTGTTACACGTCGGCGTCCAGGGCCGCGGGAACCCCAGGCTCCTTCCTCCCTGGGCCGGCTGTGCACGGAGGGCGCATCTCCTTCAAACTTACTCCCCGGGAATCAGCGCGGGAAGACCCCTTCTTTCGGTTGGTCAGAAAGGAACTAGCATCTCTGGCGCCTCTTCGAGCTGCCCGGCTGCGAGGCTGAGCCGCCGGCTTTGCGTCTCGCGGTGAGAGCCACCCCCCGCCTGACCCCCGCTCCTCCCTGTTCTCTCCACCCCCTTTCGCCACCAGGGCCACCGGACATTTTGCGGGGTTGGATGCAGTTTTCCTTTCCTTCCTATCTTTCTGAATCTACCCGGCACCCCGAGACTGCCTGCGCTTCTCTAATGAAGCCGCCGGGGCGGCCCCGGGGACTGAGTGGACCCGGGGCTTTGAAGGTGCTCTAGGGCCTGTGCCAGAGACACCCTGGGCCCTGCTCGGCTGCCTCGGCGCGCACGGCCGGGGAGTCTTGGGCTGCCATACCCTGAATCCCTGAGCTTGGCTAGGCCTCGGCTGTCTGGGGACGGTGCTGGGAGCTCACCGGCTTCTGGAAAAAAGATGGGCTCACCGTACAGGGAGGGAAGGAGTGTAAGCTCTCAGGAAGAAAGCTGGATGGGAAAGATGCTCCAAATTGGACCAGATAAGCGCTTCCCTGCAGGATGGCCTGGTTGGCTCCCTAGTGTAGTTTAGTCCGACCCTGGGTTATTCAAGGGGGCTGGGCACTGGAGCAGGATAGGGGCAGCGAGGCCCAGAGCGCAGAGGAGGAAGGGGCGGGGAGCCAGGCTTACCTGCCCACTGGCCTTTCCACGCGTGAGCTTTGGTAGACTTCATCCACGGGAAAGGCAGCTGGACGCGGCTGGGCTCCTCCAGGGCACTGGGCTCGGCTCCGTCCCGGAAGGGTCCGGCGGGCGGGTGGGGAAGCGCGAGCTGAGCAGGGAGGTGGTGAAGGTGCGCCACCGCGGGGTCTTCGGCGAGGGGAGGCACCTCGTACGGGGAGATATCCGGCGGACTGCCTTGCTCCAGCGCGCCCAGGGCGCAGGGGAACGGGGGCGGTGGCGGCGGTGGTGGCTGGCGGCCCATGTACAGGCACGCAGGGGGGCTAGCGCTGAACTCCGGCGCCGGGCCCAGCTGGAATGCGCACGGGTCCTTGTAAAGCTGCGTGGCTGCGTAGTACTGCTCCTCGCCGTTCATGGCTGCAGCCGGAGATTGGGGACCAGCAGCCGGGAGTAGGGAGCTGGAGCCGGCGACTTGGCTCTGTGAGGCGCTCCCACTCTCGGAGCCGCCCCCGCTCGCTTTGACAGCTCCGCACTGTTCTCAGAGAAAACCCGCGGCCGGCGGGGACAGGCGGACAGGCCGCCGCGCGATAGGCTCCGCCGTGTCCCACGTGTCTCAGATTCGGGCCATTATTGGCTTGGCTGACTGTCTTCAGAAGAAAGGCCCAGGTACCCGCGAGCACCTGCATTTGTTTCAATGTTCTTTCTCAGCCTAGTTTGCTGCACACGCCCGTATGCGCAGCTGGCCCTGCTCTGCAAAGTGGGGCGCGCACGAAAATAGCAGAACTTCTGTTCATTTATGGAAACATGTTCATCGCGCTTTATACGTTTCTATTTTCTATTTGAAAATGCACATAATACATAAGTACACGAATATAATTTTAATACTCATATGTTGAGGTTGTATTTTTTTTTTAACTGTTGGGGAATACTGTCCAAAAAGTTTGCGGACCCCAGCTTTATAGGCCGAAACAACTGGTTCTATTGTATTTATGAAGTTTGGTCACAATCTCCAATGATGTCAGTGCAAGAACACATAAAACTCCATCATTTGTTGTGTGTTTTTATCTGAGACTGCGCTCCATAAACTTCTGGGGTGTAAACGGTAACTTCAGAGGCATTCACAGTGGCTTTTTACATTTTTTTTGAAGGGTATTGTTAATTTTGATTCTGGAAAATTGGGGCCCATTTGGTCAACTCAGAACGCAGTTTCCCAGTGTGGCAAGCGGGAAAGAAGCGGCCGCCCTCTGTGGCTGGGAGGCCGGGGCAGAGGGTTGGCACGGGGTTTCCAGATCCGGGATGACTCTCCACGGATCCTGAGACCCGGGCCGGAGTCTGCCAGTGGAGAACATCCACTCTTCCGAGTGTGATTGAATTAAGGCAGGCCCAGGGGGGAGTGGGGCGTTTAGAAAAACAAAAACGAAAACAAAAATGTTGCGTTTTCACGGCAACGTCCATGCGTGGCTTCAACTCATTCGGAAAATTCTGGGCACTCTGAGGCACTTTTTTGCACCCACTGGTGCAGACTGACTACCTCCGGGTGATGGTGGCGCCCAGCCCCGGCCTGGGAATGACCGACCCCGCTGACCCGCCAGCGCTGGGCCGCCAGACCAGCCTCTGACTGGGTCCTCCTGGAATGATGACATTCCTCAAACTGCCGCGGACTGTTTTAGAAAAACTGAACACGTTTGTAGAAAAGCCTCGGCAAAAGGGAGCGTGAGCCACAAGGAAGCAAGCCAGAGAAAATCACTGCAAGCTGATTTTCCTAAACCACACGCCTACATACAGGACTTTGTGAGCAGGTTTTAATATATTTTCTCCTTACTGGAAATACTTGTGTTTTAAATGCACGTGGATTTGAGTGCGCAATTCTGAATGCTCTTCATTTTCACTTAAGGGCAAAAAGCCCGTTGAGCACACGGACCTCCCTGCAGATTTCTTCTGTTGTGGGAGGCCGGTGCGGTCCTCACGTTTGCGTTCTGAGTCCCGGCCGCCCGAGCGGTGTCAGCGAGTCCGGGAAAGCGTGCAGCTCCCCGGCTTGCTGATGCTCGGCTCTCCCCGAGGGGCAGGCAGAGAAGCCCGCGGGCGGCGAGAGTTTCGGCGATTTCTTCAGGGAAAAGGGCCACCTGCAGTCCCAGGAGACCCGGGAGTGAAAGGCCGTGGGACCTGCGCACCTAATCTCTGCTCGCCGGCGTCAATGAGCCCATTGTTCGTGGCCGCCGCAGAGGACCCGACGCTATCACCCGGGCCGCGAGTGACCACATCGATCAGGAGGGCAGGGCCGGAGGGGGTTGCCCGGTCGCGCGTATTGACCCTCGGAGATAATGTGCAGAGTAGCCGCGGGTTGACTTGGCGACGCGGTTATGAGCGCACGGCGAGCTCCGTTCAGGACAAAGATCGGCCACCTTCTCCCTCCTCCTCCCCCCCC
>NW_007730892.1:47614-54964 GCF_000696425.1 Galeopterus variegatus | reverse complement strand
CCCCAGTTCCCCCATCCGCGCCCCAACCCCCCTCTCCTGCTCCTCGCCTCGCCCGCCATTCCCGGAGTGTTTGCTTTGCTCTTCTCATCTAATTGCACATTTCTGTAAATTGGTCTCCGTTTCGATGCTTCATTTGCTCCCATTTAGTATTTTGCTCGGCCCTGCAGAAAGAAAAGAGGCTCTCAGCAGAAAGCAAATCTGTCCACCGCGCTGGCCGGAGAAAAACGGGGGACCCCTGGCTGAGCCAAAGCGTGGAGGAGGGGCGGGGAGGCGCGGACGGTGTTCCTGGGTGGCGCGCTCTCACTTTCGCAATTAGCCTTTGCGGCCGCCTGCTACCGGAAGAGGCACCCGGGAAACACAGGCCAAACAGCCATGGGTCATCCTCATCCTCACTAGTACTGTCGTTACTATTAGGTGGATCAAGGCCACCGGGATTTTTTTTGATTGGCTAATTATTACGTACGGTCGTGCAAAAACGCATCCCGCAGAACCCTGCACTGAGCGTGATTGTGTATAGTCGTTCTCTGTGGATGAAGCTCCCGGTATCATAAAAGCGCCAGGTCCCTTTGCAGGTGAAGTGCGTTTCCGCTCTGCCGCCCGCTGGCGCCCGCGCCCCTGCGCCGCCTCGCCTGCCGCAGGCCGGGCAGCGATACCGGGCCATTAGGCAAGCGCCTTCCCGAGCCATTTAACATCAGCTCTTATGGATAAATAAACAGAAAAGGCTGTAAACCAATTACAGTGTGGACAGTGAAAAAGTCGTTTATTAGCAGGACGTCCTGATAGTCCTCACTGATATTTGAGGTCTTCGCCTGCCCTCTTCCCCCTTTCCCTTCTTAGAGACACGGTTTGTGCCTGGAGAACACAGGTCACCTTGTTCTTCGTAAGCGGCTAAGTCTCCTTCGGTGGTTACACAGGCATGCCAAAGGCTGAATTCGGCTCGGTGATAAGAATTTTTAAGCATCGCATCCCATTATGAAAGAAAAAACAAACAAACAGAAAGACACAGATTAAGCTCACTTAACTCCAAGGATTTGTACATCATAAATTTACGCAGAAATTAATTTATTGGAGCATATTTATTTTTAATTAATTCGCTGTTGAAAATAAAAATTAAATTATATCTTCAGTTGGAAACCTCTGGAGAGTAAACCATGTGATGTATAAAATGAGAATATGCCTTCCATAATTGACTTTGAATTTTTGTGCATTAGCATTTCCTTCAGGGGGCACAAATGCAGACAGGTTTATACTCCCCCAGGGCGAATCAGTCCTTTTCTTCAGCTGCTTTGTAAATCCTTGGAGTGTGGTGTGGTACCCAGATCTGAGAGGGGCTCAAAAACCCAGCTTGAGGGTGGGGTGGGGGTGGAAAGGACCTCAGACTTCGAACCAAAGGTTTTTCTATTGATTCCTGGAGCAAAACAATCTGGTGAAAATAACTGGAGAGTTGAAATTATTTTCCAGATAAGCCAGCGCCTCCCCCCTCAATTGTACAGATAAATGCAGCTAAAAAATGGAATTTAATTGGACAATGGTCCCATTCTCTGCCTCACTGGGCAGTAAGGGAGGCTCCATGTGCCAACACTGTGCACAGCGCACTCTCTGTACCGCTCAAGGCTTCCTTCCCAGGAGTGAGGCCGCCAGACTCCAGCCCTTTCCTCTCTTGGTCTAATCGTTCTTTGGTCCTCACTTAACTTTGCAGCCGAAAGGCAGGGTGTGAAAGGAAGTTGAGACTCTGAAGGATCTAACTGCTGTTTTCCCCTCCTTGGGCATCTCGTGGCCCACCCCCTGTTCTCACCCAGGCTCCCATCTCTGGCTCTACCTAGAAGTGCAGTCTCTAGAAATCCCAGCCCTTGCGTTTTTCTTCCGATCTCAGTCCTGGATACCCCAGCTCCTTGCTTTCATTGAAATCCTTTCTTTGCCTTCCACTGCCCCCTCCCATGACCGCTTCCTGTGACTAATCCTTTGTTCTCTTGGGAACCTCTCCTTACCTCCAGGTTCCTGCTGCAGCCCAAAGAAGGCTTGACTCACACTACCCAGTTCCCCCAGCCACCTTCCTCAACAACCCTGTATTTCACATGGTTTACTGGTTTTAAGGAACAATATTTTCAGTAATATTTATTGATCAAATGCCTATAGATTCTTACTATATGCCTGTCTTCGATCTCTTTGAGAGACAAAAACTCAGAAGTACAGATATGTTCTGGCTTTGGTGTACAGTAGAAAGCTCTTAGGAGCTGCATACACCTGTCTTTCAAATCTGGCTCTGCCCTGCACAAGCTATATGTCCCTTGGCAAGTTATATAGCTTCAGTAGACCTCCCTGTCCTTAATTGTAAAATGGAAATAACAGCACTGCCCCATAAACTGTAGTGACTGCATATAGCAATAATAACAGCAGTAACAGCAAACACATGGAGCAGGCACTGTGTTTCAAGTATTTTACATATGTAAAACCTCACAAAAATCCCATAAGCTAAATACTGTTAACCTCATTTTGCAGTGGAGGAAACTGAGAAGCAGAGATGTCAAGTTACTTGCCCAGAGTCATACAGCTAGTAAGTGGCAGAGCCTAGATCCAAGCTGAGATGATCTGGCTTTCGAATCCATTCTTTTGGCCATGACATTGTACTATTTTGCTATGTATTAGGCACTCAAGAAATATATATATATATATTTGTATAATGTATTTATTGGCACTTTGTAGGCACTCAATAAATGGTCATCTCTTTCTTTCTACCCTAGCATTGCTTTTAATACACCTATAAGCATTTAACTTGTATCCGAAAGACTTGCAGAGCTGTTACCATAAGCCCATGTCTAAAGACATTTCTAGACAGGTAGGCCTGGAAATGTGTATTTGGGACACTGGAGGAAACACTGAGTGAGTATATCACTCCGCTTAAAGGGGGTAGAGGGTGGGCAGCACTGGCAGATACTGACTCCAGCCAGCCTGCCACATGCCACAGAGAAAGAGAAACAGGTGTGGAGGAGGGGCAAGGTCCTATGTTCTGCAGCCAGGAAAACCCGAAAGAGAGACTTGAAGTGGTGAACTAACCACAGCTAAAAATGCCTTCCCTGGTCCAGTAGGTGTGGGATCCAAGGTCTCAGTAGTGTCTTCTAGCCAGAGGCCACTCCCACTGCATTTCTGCTTTTGTATTTGTTTTCTATTTCCAGGTTGGGAATGGAGCTATCTTCATAAACTCAGGAGAGATAGTTTGCAGTCAGAGCAAGGCTGGAGTCCTACCCCATTCATGCTTTTTCTGTATCAGAAAGGAGGTCACCTGCAACCCTGGGCATCTTTGGAAGGGTGTTGAAGTGATTCCTCTCTGTGTTCCCCAATCTAAGACCCATACAAAAATGTTAAAATTAGAAACCTATGGGATTAAAGTGGGAAAGTCAACCCTAAACCCACAGCAACACAGCTAAAGGCCCTCTCTTTTGACTGCCTAGGGTAGATCCACACCATGTCTTAAAGAGACGAAGGTAAAGGCCCATTGGGAGACTGTAGTCTCAACTTCATGAATTTTCCTATTAGTAATTCTTCCTATGGTAAATATTTCTTATCAGTGTATTGTTATGCAGGGAGAAATGATGTTTGAATACATTTACTTTCTGTGTTTTTTCCAATTGCAAATTATAGCACGTTTACCTTTAGGCAAATCTCACAAACATACAGACTCCTACCGATCAATGAAATAGCATGGATTCATAGGGCAGATTTTCTGGAAGTGTGACTCATGAACTGTGTGCATCAAAATCATTGGGAGGCTTACAAAATGCAAATATCTGAGCCCAACGCCAGACCTACTGAATACGGGCATGGGTGAGACTTGGGAGTCTGCATTTTAAACAAATACATAGTCATTTTTATGCACACTACAAATTGAGAATAATAATAAAAACAACAACAGATAAACTATAATTTATTTGATATATGTGGAAACTCATAGATACTCTTGAAGAACTAATGAATCATGAACATTGAAATAAAAACATACCTCTACATCATAAGGTTGTTGTGAGGTTCAAAGGAGGAAATGTTAGAAAAATGCCTGTCAGTGCCGACAGCAGAAGCTGAATCAATGCTATTTGAATTTCTATATGAACAAAACACTTATAAATCCGGAACATTTTTGTGACAGGTTATAAATCTTAAACATTTTCATAGGTTTCCCTTTCTCTCTTACATATACATTCTTTCTCTATGTGACTAAGGATTTAGAAAGGATCAGCACGATCTTATTTTATTATCGTGCTTATCTTATTAGTGGGCTGAGCTCTTTAGGAACAGTGGGACTCTCCTTGGGATGCTAAAGTGGCTCCAGTGTGGGCTGTGCGAAGTTGAGCTGAGCATTTCCAGCCACAGTAGCTAACACATAAGAGCAAATAAAGGGAGGCAATAAAATCAAAGCAAATTGATTCATCTCCAGGCAGTACCATTAACTTGTGTCTTAATGCAATACTGTCTCTACACTGAACATGAACCAAATAGCTTCCTTTAAAGGTAAATGAATTTTATATAATTTGCTGCTAATTCCATTTAATTCTGCCCACATGAGCATGTGATAAGGGAATGTTAAACCGGTTAACAACAACAGGCTAAAAGGGGAGTTCAGGGGGAGCCAATATTTGATTTCCAAGTGCTCTGGCTCAACGCTGAGAAATCCAGATTACTATGTGTTGGTTTCTTGGTTATTTGCTCTCTGTTCTCCTAGCTCCTGAGTAAAGGGCAGTGAGAAAACACTAGGATCCCATCTGTCACAATGAGGCCAGTTACAACAACAACAACTACTCTTTTTTATAAAAATCATTCTTGGTCTGACAAACTCCCTTTGGACTGTAGGGAATCAGGAAGAGTAAAAATAATAGAATCAATAACAACTTTGTTATCTAGTAACTTAAACAACCTTTACCTGCTAGGATGGCAGAACAGGCTTTCTTATCTTGGAAAAAGGGAAACTTTCTGGATAGTAAATTATTTTTCAAAAAATGTTTCTAACTGGAATAGGTTTCTAGAGAAAGTGCCTAAGGTATGAGCCATGCCAAATTTTAATCACTTTGACACATTATTTTAAAACATAGGAAAGAATTGGAGTCCATATATTTACATATTATTTCTTCTTTTTATTCAATAGGATGTCAACTGTTGTACAGTTATTTGAATGTCGAAAACTTTAAATGGGAAGTTCTCATTAAATGTCTGGATCATCTGGTCAACTTGATCTTTCTTCCTGTATCAGTACTTGCCTTATGTTCTGCTCTCCTGAGAGCTTTTATAATTCACATTGGAGTCTTCAGAGTCAGGAAATGCTCTCTCTACTGAACAACCTGTTTAAAAAAACAGCAGGGAGTGACGTTAGTTTGATTTGGGTGCTACATGTTTATTTCTTTGCATGTAAATATTGATGATTCAGTTTAAGAGTCATGAAGTATGTCTTGTTTTGAAGAGAGCCATCTTTCCTGTAGGACAGGTGTATGAGGGTACTTCAAAAAAATTCATGGAAAAATAGAATTAAAAGATAATATGAATCATTCCATGAACTTCTTGAAGTACCCCTCATATATACAGCAAGTAACTAGATAATACACACATACATCAAAGAGATTGTTGTGACCTGATTCATTCAGATAATTGAAGGGAAAGTAGAAGCTGAGGCGCTTTGATTATCAAGTTTGTCTTTACTGCTCCAATTTATATCCAAGTTCATCATTTGTGTGCTGAGCTTCATTTCACATTGATACAGAGTGTTCTTAAAGTCTGAATAAAGGCAACTCTATATAATATCATCAACAACGTATTTCATGTATACAAAATAAAATAGTATCAGCTATGTTTCCCAGACTTTATGGCCGGCCTGTATGTAAACTGATTTAATTTCCATTGGTTTTCTTGGGAAAGAGGCACACATGGACCTAAAATTCAATTTAAGGAAAAAGCCCCACTTTTCTCTCTTTACTAATGCTGTGTTGTAAAATATAATCAATCAGTGTTGTCTGCTTCATTTACAAAGCAATTTATTAGACTCTGCCAACATGGTCACAGTAACCCTTGAAGTTTCTAAAAGTTAGAGTTGGAGATTGCCATGAATCCAGATAAACAGTGGTGTTTTCTTACCTTCCCAGCAAATTGTGACAGGTGATAACAAAAAGGCAAACAAAGTCTGTAACCCCTAGCCTGGTGTAATCTGTCTCCTGGCTTGTAATTACACAGAATTTAGATTTTCTCAAGAAAGTGGAGTGACATTATTTACCTTTCTGTATTTATATGACCAGTAGCCTAATTTTAAAATAATAAGTAGAGAAGTTAGGTAAGTAAAAATAAAGAGAAACATTCTAATTTTTCTTTTCTCTTCTGCTGTATTTTCTGATGAACCTCTTCCCTGCAAGCCCCAGGGCCATTTTCAAAAAAGAATCGTGGTCTTATGCCATCTACTACTTATAATAACCTAGGACTTTGGTTCTGATTATTGCTTGATATGAGGAGAGAAAAGAACTGGATATGGCTTATGTATACTGTATTTCAGCTGAAGAAATAATTTAACAAAGTTGATGGTGTTTCAACAGTTTTTTTCCAGTATGTTGGGTAAAGGGCGGTAGAATGGTTTTGGAAAGAATTCAGTAAGCACATCGCCTGACCTGTTCCTCATTCCTTATATAATTCAAGCTCCATTTTTACTACAAAAATGTACTAAAATGGAGTCAATTTTGTTCACATTCTAAGAAAAGCACTAATTAGGGCAATAGACAAAACAGTGCTTTAGCACCAAATTNAAAAATGTACTAAAATGGAGTCAATTTTGTTCACATTCTAAGAAAATCACTAATTAGGGCAATAGACAAAACAGTGCTTTAGCACCAAATTTTGCACAAAATCCTCATATCTATCAAGTTGCTAGATGTTTCATAAATTTCTTCTCCTTTCTTTTATTCTTTCTATCCATAAGGAACCTTGAAATACATGTTCAGTTTGTAACAAGGAGTCATTACAGTTCTTACTTATTTGATGCCAGGCAGGAAAACATTCTTCTCTAATAGGTGAGAACTACAGCTGTAGTTCTGACTTGGTTGTTCTAGTCAAATAGCTCTTTGAGTTTGTAATGAATGTTATGAATCATCTTCCCAGAAAAACACACATGTGTGTAAGCACAGAACATTCTGCATGAGACTTCAGGAAATTCATAGCCCCTGCCTTCCCAGCCATCCATCACCATCCTTCACTAGGCAAGGTTTGCCTGGACTCTATCCATGCCCAACTTGTATTTTTCATCTCTTCTTTTGAATTTTTGGTTGTTTTTTTTTAACTGTATAGTTATTTGAATTCTTTATATATTCTGGATATTAATTTCTTGTT
>NW_007730892.1:45044-46814 GCF_000696425.1 Galeopterus variegatus | reverse complement strand
CACTGAGGGTTGCGATCCGTTGCCGGACACGAAAAAAGACAAAACGGAAAAAAAAAAAAAATTGTTCTTTCCTTCCTTCACTTGTCTAAATATCTACTCTGTTTCAGGCACTGTGCCAGGCTTTTGGGATATAACAGAATCAGAAATCAGACATAATCCCTACCTTGGAGGCCTTAGATTCTAGTAGTGGGAAGATAGCAAGCACTTACACACACACACACACACACACACACACACACACTCTCACTCTCTCACAGAAAAGAACTTCAAATGCTCCAAAAGCGTGACCCTTCCACCTCTGAAGGGGAGCTGGTGAACACAGTATTCACACAGAAGCAATCTGGCTTTCCTTTGCAGCCCAGGTTTCAGTTATTTCCTGAAAGCAGGTAGGATACAGTCGGGCCTCTTCACTTATAAACAGTACGACTTTGGACTTTCAGCTGACCCGTGTTTCCAATTTCTCATCTATCAAGTGGCAGCTTGACAAGTGGTTAAAAGTATGGACTCTGGAGCTAGACTGCACTGATTTAAATCCCAGCATCACCACTTATTTGCTGTGTGGCCTCGGGTTCCTTAACCTTTGTTCCATTGCTTCAGTTTCCTCCTCTGTACAAGGGGGATAATGACAGTGTCTACCACACAGAGTTGTGCCCCATGGGCTTATATGTGAAAGCGGTTTGAGAAGAACATGCCTAGCACCATGCCCAGCTCCTTCTTCATCTAGTCACATTCAGCAAATACTTATGGAACGCCTACTCTGTGCCATGCTCTGTGCCAGGGAGGGGGAATGCCACCGTAAGGAGATAGTCTCTGCTTTAAGGAAACATCTAGTCTGGTAGAGGAGTCAGGCACCTAGAAAGGAAATGTAAATTCAGTGAGCTGTCACTGTGATCGAGGGACTGTAGGTGGTACAGGGAACACCATGGCAAGGGCACATTCCCTAATCCTGAGCCACTTTTCACTGTTTTATTAATTCCCTAGCTAAGGATCCTTTAGGATTTTCCTCACAGCATTTTTTTTTTAGAAATCTAAAATAAATTTCTTAATTGTGGTGAAAACCCCACATAACATAAAATTTACCATCTTAACCATTTCTAAGTGTACAGTTAAGTAGTGTTACATGTATTTACATTGTTGTGTAACCAATCTCCAAAACTCTTTTCATCTTGTAAAAGTGGAACACAGTACCCATTAAACCACAACTCTCCATTCCCTTCTCCCCACAGCCCCTGGCAACCACCCACCCCACAGGGTTTTATAACTTTCATGCATGTTCTTCATCATGTTACTTTCTCAATGTTTTGTAATTATAGTTACTGTGAGCGTGATATCATTTTCTATCATGGGTCCCACCTGGCTGGAGACTTTCCTCCAAAAAGTCCCTGTTGTTACTGCCGTTTTCTGGAATTCTTCAAATTCATGGACTTGTGCCTTCTAGAAAATAAATTGCTGTAAATTGAGCAGTGTCCTAGGAACAGGTGTGTTAATTGCTGGGCTGGTGGCATTGCTGAGTGCTCTCTCTGCTGACCCCTGTGCTCACGTAGATGGGAAGAGACTAAGGAAGTGGAAAGAAGCAAGAGAGGATCTGTTTCACACAGGTTATGAGAAGGTGAGCGTGAGGAAGCACACGCACATACATGTGCACACACGTCTAGGAAATATTTACAGAAGCACCCAACTGTGCACACTAAGTACATCTAAGAGGATGCCAGCAATGTTTTAACAAAGTGGATAAGGCAGCATGAAGTGTGGCCTGAAATATGAGTAACA
>NW_007730892.1:38612-44967 GCF_000696425.1 Galeopterus variegatus | reverse complement strand
AAATTGAGCAGTGTCCTAGGAACAGGTGTGTTAATTGCTGGGCTGGTGGCATTGCTGAGTGCTCTCTCTGCTGACCCCTGTGCTCACGTAGATGGGAAGAGACTAAGGAAGTGGAAAGAAGCAAGAGAGGATCTGTTTCACACAGGTTATGAGAAGGTGAGCTAAATTGAGCAGTGTCCTAGGAACAGGTGTGTTAATTGCTGGGCTGGTGGCATTGCTGAGTGTTCTCTCTGCTGATCCCTGTGCTCACGTAGATGGGAAGAGACTAAGGAAGTGGAAAGAAGCAAGAGAGGATCTGTTTCACACAGGTTATGAGAAGGAGAGAGTGAGGAAGCACACGCACATACATGTGCACACACGTCTAGGAAATATTTACAGAAGCACCCAACTGTGCACACTAAGTACATCTAAGAGGATGCCAGCAATGTTTTAACAAAGTGGATAAAGCAGCATGAAGTGTGGCCTGAAATATGAATAACTAAGGTAATTAGAGTAGTTGAGATATGAGAACATGTAGCCTAGAGTCATAATGGAGGTAGAGAAAAAGGAAAAAAATCCAGAATTTAACAGGAAGAGACTATGGGATTTAGTGATCAGTTGAATAAGAAGGAAAGGAAAGTTGTAGGAGATGGGGACCAATGTTTGCTGAGTGTTGACTTTGTGCTAGGCCTTGGGCTGGGCCATAGGATCCCACTTATATCTCACAGCAGACCTCTGAGTTAAGTATTATTCCCCCCTTTCACTATTGAAGAAGCAGAGGTTCAGAAAGACTGATTAACTTGCCCAAAGTTGTATGATGAATAGCTGGTTGAGTCATATATTTTCAAGAATCTGTCTGACTCCAAGACCTATGCCCTTTTATTACTAAGGTGGCCTCAATGTTGCCAGTCTGGTAGACTGAAAAAGTGATTTTGCTATGGAATAAAAGCAGTGTTGTTAGAGGGCACCCATCTTCAGGGACTGATAATGATTAGTCCTATTTGAATTTGCTGAGTTTGAGATGAAGATGGGCAACATGAGTTCAGTGGGCTTATAGGCATGTGGACATGAAGGACTGGGTGAGAACACAGGGCTGGGCATGTGGACACCTGGAGACCTAAGTGCTGATTAGCTTATTGAAAGATCGAGTGTAAAAAGAAGGGACTGATGTGTAAATTCTTGAGGATATCCTCACTTACGGGGCAGAAAAAAGAAAGGGGAGTCAATAAGGTCAGTAAAGGAAACTTCATGAGGCTGTGATTTGGAAGAAAAACAGTACATATGCTTCAGTATGGAAAAGTGTGACTATAGAACAGTGGGTTCCAGATTGTCAATCATGTCTCAGAAAAGTCATTTAAGAATTCTTTTTTTTTTTTTTTTTGTCTTTTTCCGTGTCCGGCAACGGATTGCAACCCTCAGTGTCGCGCCCGTACCGGACCGGGACTGGCAACGGGATCGCAACCCTCAGTGTTGCGCCCGTACCTCACTCAGCCAGTGAGCGGGAACCAGTCTGTATGTGGGATCCAAACCCTCGGTGGGAGGGCCACCGCGCTCCCAAGTGGCGCACTATAGCAGTGTGCCACCGGGCCGGCCCCATTTAAGAATTCTGAGTAGAGTAGTGCACCTATCTAATCTCAGTGCAGCCACCACTGTGCATATAATGTCCTTGACTTCCGCCTTATACCCACATCCACTAGGTTCCCAATTCCTGTCTCTTCCTAATCTTAAATAGTTATTGAATCAGCCTTTCCTTTATGCCCTTGGCCACTGCCTTAGAGAAAACTGGGCCTCATCTGGGCTGTTGTGACAGGTGTTCACCAGGGCTCCCACTGCCTGCTTCTTCACACCTTAGCATGTGTATTTTATTACCAGAGTTATTTTTCTTACAATATGAATTTTACGCTGTTCTCAATCTTTGAGCTTTGCCAGTTTGACTACAATGTGTCTCAGAGAGGATCTTTTCTGGATTGAATCTGTCTGGGGATCTTTGAGCTTCCTGGACCTGAAGGTTTGTGTCTCTCCCTATACCTGGGAAGTTTTCCATTATTATTTTTTTGAATAGGTTTTCAATGCCTTTTCCTTTCTCCTCCACTTCTGGAACACCCATGATTTGGATGTTTGTGCACTTAAGGTTGTCTGCTAGCTCTCTTGGTTTTTCTTCATTTTAAAAAATTCTTTTTTTCCCCACTTCTGGAACACCCATGATTTGGATGTTTGTGCACTTAAGGTTGTCTGCTAGCTCTCTTAGTTTTTCTTCATTTTAAAAAATTCTTTTTTTCCTTTTTTTTTTGTCTACCTGGGTTATTTTGAAAAAACTATCTTTGAGATCAGATTTTTTTCTTCTTCTTGCCCTAATCTGATCTTAAGCTCTCAGTTGTGTTTTTTATTTTGTTGAATGAATCACCTTCAATTCCAGGAGTTCTGCTACATTCTTTTTAGAGGTATTAATCTCTTTGTGAACTTCTTCCTTCATATCCTGGATATTTTTTCTCATTTCGTTATGTTCTCTGAGTCTTCTCATATCTCATTGAGTTTCCTTAAGATTGTTTCTTGGAATTCCTTTTCAGGCATTTCAAGGGTTTCCTGCTCTATGGGGTCTGGTACTTGAGAGTTACTGTATTCCTTTGGCAGTGTCATATTTTCTTGTTTTTCATATTTCTAGTATCTCTACATTAATGTCTGATCATCTTGTAGAGCAGTTGCTTTTACTATTACTCTGAAGTGAGCTTTAAGGAGAAAGATTTCCTCTTTTTTCCAGTCTTTGCTGGTGACTCTCCTTGTGTCAATGCAGTCAAGTGGATGGCAGGCCACCTACATAGTGGCTGTGGCTGCTACTGTGGCAGCAGGTTGCTCTTGTGGCAGCAGTAGCTGTGACAGTGGCTGTGGTGGGTTACCTGTATGGAAGTGGTGTTTTTGGCATGCTCCTGCCTTCTGCTGGGTGGTGGGGTCACAGCCTGTGGCTCCTGCCTAGGACTCCTGTGTGTTCTTGCCTTCTGCAGGGAAGTGGGGGCTACCTGCAGCTCCTCAAGGGTTTTGGCAGCTGGGAAGTCCAAAGTCCAGGGCATATATCTGGTGAGGGTCTTTTTTAGTGGCGGTTTCACAGCAATGCAAGGGTCTTACATGGCAGAAAATGGTAGGGCAGAGCTCAATCTAAAATCTATTTTCTTCCTAGAGAATGAAGTTAAACTTAGCAAAGCCCATTGGATCACTCAAGTTTGGGCACCAACCCTGTCTTCAGGTGGTCTTTCCCACAAATCCTCTGCTCCCCTAAGCATCCAATACTCCACTCACATGGTCCTTTTCAGCATCTCCCTGTGTGTCCTATCCTCTTAGAACCCTTTCTACTTCCTGGATTAGCACCTTCCATGTATGATCTTGGAAACCTCCCTTTGTCCTTCAAAGGCCAACAAACTGGCAAGTAGCATAGACAGGATATTGGAATGAAGCAGAAAATATTACTAGATTCAAATTCAAAACCAAGAAATAAACACCTGTAATTCATGCAATTATGATTATTAAAAGAGAAATACATAAGAAGAGCCAGTTTCCCCCCACTTTTTGTTAGATTTCTTGGGTTGTATTTACTGCTGGGAGGCTGATGTCTACAGATGAGTTTTTTTCCTCTGTTCCTATTGTTCTCTCATTTGAGAAAAACATCTTCCTCTTGTCATGATCAGTTGTCATCCTCATTTTTTGCTCAGGACTTTGTCTGAAGGATGAGTATCCTCGACATCCGCTTAACTTTAGGACAGCATCTGCAAAGCCTGTGTGGTGCATAGGCAGAATTTGATTTTGTCCTAGAGCCCAGGATGGGTGGTTAAGATGGGTCCATATGAGACCAACACACATTAGATGGCACCAAGATTAAACTTGAAGAACCTGAGAAAACTGCAAAAAGTTGAAATGGTGCATTGCCCTTAGTGCCAGAGATCTGCATTTCAGACTTGGCCTTGCTACTTAGTGACTGTGATTGAAAGAGGCAGACAGTGATTTAAAGGTGGAAGTTCAAGGATCATCTTGGATGTATAATCCAGTAGCAGTTTCCGACACGGCATCTGCAGGATCAGCTATTAGCAACACGTCCGGTGAAAGACTCTCCCAGTCCTGAAGAAATTACTTGAAATTCAAGAATTTTGTGACATTAATGAAGAATTAATTAAAGCTGCTGCCCATGGAGATGTTGCTAAGGTGGGAGATTTGCTAAAAAGAGAATATGTAGGCTGAAGCTGTGCTTCCAACATTAGATAAAAGGGAGAGGGGGATGGATACAGGGTGAGACCTCATCAGCCCACAACACTCCATTGGTGAGGGGTTGGGGAAGGGTGGTGAGGACCAGGAGTAGGAGAGCACAGGCTACGGTAACTCAGAGCCTCTGTCTTGTCTGGGAAATATCTTTGATTCTTGCAACTGGAGCTGAGTCCCCTCAGCACAATCATATGTAGGTCCCATAAATGTGAAAGTCTTGCCTTTGCAATTCTGTTTCCCCGTGCTTAGCACAAAGCAAGTGCTGAATAAATGTTTATTGATTCTCTTTCTTTCCTCCTTCCCAGTCTCCTTCTTTTCTTCTTATATTCATAACTTCTGTGTGTCGGTCACCATTGTGCTAACTACTGGGGATTTAAAGATGAATTAGACACAGTCACTGCTGTTGATTGTTTTTGGAAAATTCCCATGAAAATAGAGATTTACTTACTTATTGCTACTTTCTCCATACGTTTTTTTCTGAGGCAGAACAAGTGCTGGGCTCTGAGGTCTGAAAGGGGTTTGCAGGTCCAGGGTTTAAGGGGCAGGTGGGGAAAGAGGAAAAAGAAGCAGGAAATGGCTTTTACAGGCATTGATTTTTTACACTCCCCCATCAATATATTGTTCACAGAGCTGGTTAATTATCAATTTTCATGAGAAAGCAAAGCTGCTTTACTCTTTTCAAAGTACTTTGAGCACAAAGCAGGCTATGCCTGATATGCCTTCAGTTCACTAAAACATTTACATTTTGCTGAATTAAATGATTTCTCTGTGTCTTCTGCATGCTCTGTGTGTGTTAGTATAGTGCAAGCAACGTACTTTGTGTTTCATCTTTACCATGTTATTTTTTTTTGTCTTGTTTCTTTTCTATCTAATTTCCTGCCTTCTCCAAAATTGATAAAAATTTGTATATTTCCCATTTCCCTTCTACACAGGATTGGAAACTAAAGATTACATGGCTACTCTTTCAGTAGTCATTTCCAGTCTCACCATCTTGCTTTCCCATTCTTCTACTGAGGTGACTGTTCTTCTGATGTTCTTTTAATGTTGGTACGTGGAGAGGCAAGTGCTCTTGGTCTTTGTATATTGAAGGCTGTTTTGATTTTTCCTTCACACACTCACACACTCACACTGGTCATTGTGCTGGATGCTCTCTGTTTGCCTCTTCACATCCACTTTTCAGCCTTCTCCACTCTGACCTGCACTGTGGGTTGAATCAACATGCTCACTTACTCTCTTGTTTATAGCTGTGTTTACTCAATAAGAGGCACTAAAAGAAGATCAGACTTGCAATCTGGATGGGATGGCATAGACCCATTTCTCTCTAGGCCTCCCCTCTAAGTGTAACTATAAACTCTGGAAACAACATAGGAGATACCAAAGGACACTCAAAGGACAACCAAATGTGGAAAGAAGAAGGTGGAGTGGTTGAGGACCCCAGGATGGGGGAACAACATAGTGGGAGGGCATCTTATCATTACCCAACCAACAGGAAAAAGGTGACCCAGGCCTGGTGTTTCCTGACCACCATGTAGCATTCTACTGAGGTGACTGTTCTTCTGATGTTCTTTTAATGTTGGTACGTGGAGAGGCAAGTGCTTGGTCTTTGTATATTGAAGGCTGTTTTGATTTTTCCTTCACACACTCACACTGGTCATTGTGCTGGATGCTCTCTGTTTGCCTCTTCACATCCACTTTTCAGCCTTCTCCACTCTGACCTGCACTCTGGGAGGCTGCCACTCTTGTTGAATCAACATGTTCACTTACTCTCTTGTTTATAGCAGGGTTTACTCAATAAGAGCCACTAAAAGAAGATCAGGCTTGCAATCTGGATGGGGTGGCATAGACCCATTTCTCTCTATGCCTCCCCTCTAAGTATAACTATAAACTCTGGAAACAACATAGGAGATACCAAAGGACACTCAAAGGACAACCAAATGTGGAAAGAACAAGGTGGAGTGGTTGAGGACCCCAGGACAGGGGGAACAACATAGTGGGAGGGCATCTTATTGTTACCCAACCAACAGGAAAAAGGTGACCTAGGCCTGGTGTTTCCTGACCACCATGTAGCAGCAGAAGGCAGCCCAGGTAGTTTCATTTCTTTCCTGGATCGAATGAGAGACCTACTGACAAT
>NW_007730892.1:37777-38517 GCF_000696425.1 Galeopterus variegatus | reverse complement strand
CAGAAGGCAGCCCAGGTAGTTTCATTTCTTTCCTGGATCGAATGAGAGACCTACTGACAATACCAGGGAGCTTGACACCATCAGCAAGTGGGATAAAACAGAAAGTCTACTTAACAATAATTGCCCAAGGGATATGATGTCCTTCCCCATCAGACCAGAGACCCTCATCAGCCGATAAGAGACACCAGGAGGCAGGAGGGCTCTGGCCACGGGAATCCCACCACAGTAAGCAGGCAGCTCGGGGAACATTATTGTTCCTCTGCACCTGAGACTTTCTTCCCCAGCCTAAAGGTACCAGGTGGCCTGGCCTAGGGAAGTTCCTTCTGCCCCATTAGGTAGCACACATAGGGACAAGTAGAAGCTCCCATTGTACCAGATAACCAAACAGACCAAGATAATATTGCAAAGGTTCTAAAATTAATTTGTCATTACAACCAGAACTCACAAAAAATGGGCCAGAATCTGCATGCTAAGTCTAAACAGGGTGGCTGCTTGCTAAAATAAGAGATTTAAAGAGGACCTAGAGAATTTTGACACAATAACCAAATGCCAAGAATATATTTTAAAAGTCACCCATCATAGCAAGACCAGGAAAATGCCAACTTGAATGAGAAAAGACAATCAACTGGCACCAATACCAAGATTAATCAGATGTTGGAATTATCTGGTAAGGACTTTAAAGCAACCACCATAAAAAATTCAACAAAAATTACAGATTCTTTTGAAATAAATTAAAAAAT
>NW_007730892.1:33135-35897 GCF_000696425.1 Galeopterus variegatus | reverse complement strand
AAAAGAAAAGAAAGGAAGGTGTAGCTCTATTAAAGTAGACTTCATAGTAGAGAAAATTACTGGAGACAAAGAGGGATATGACATAATGATGAAAGGAGCAATCCGTCAGGAAGACACAGCAGCTCTAAATGTCTATGAAACAAACAGAGCCTCAAAATACATAAAGCAAAAACTGAGCGAGCTGAAAGGAGCAAAAGACAAATCCATAATTGCAGTTGGGGATATCAATGTCCCACTTTCAGCAACTGTTCGAACTACTAGATGGACAATCAGCAAAGCATAACAGATGAGATATGAGCAACGCAGTCGATACATTACATACTGTGTGGTTGCATTTACATAACATTTTTTCAATAACAAAATTGTAGAAATGAGAGCATATTAGTGGTTGCCAGGGTTTGAGAAGGAGAGAAGACTGAGAAGGAGGTGAGTGTGGATGTAAAAAGGCAGTAGGAGAAATCTTTGTGGTGTTGGAGCGGTTCTGTATTTTGACTGTGGTGTTGGATACACAAACCCATGTGATAAAATTACATAGAACTAAATACACTATACTAAAACACACACACACAAATGAGAAAAATAAAACTGGGAGAATTACAACACATTCAGATTTTTCTGCAAAATGAAAAGTTTAACTGAAAAAAAGGCACTCAGAAGTTGAGAGGTTGAGGTGAGAGTACTTATTCCATTTTGCTTTTTCTCAGTGGATTGCTGCATCCCTCTAAATGGTTATAGTTCCATATATATGGTCTCTCTTGTAGTTATTCTCTGGATTCTCTTTTAGCCTGGCACTGTTACAGCTCCTCACTGTAGCTAGCTTTGCACTGCTGCACCATCCCTTTTTCTACATCTTTATTTAGATTTATTCCCAGTTACTTTATTGATATTTGTTGCTGTTGTAAATTGTATCCTTTAAAAATTCCATTTTGATTGCTGTTACTGGTTCTTGCACCTCTCTGTTTAATGGTGCCATGGAAATAATAGATGCTTAATAAATATTTGTTTATTCAGAAATTTATTTCTAGGATTTTTGAACATGTGCATGTTTTCCACCTGTGTCCTGTTCTCGTGGCATTAGAAATCATTTATCAATCAAAGTGCTTTTAAGAAAGTAAATGAGTGAATGAGTTTTTTGAGTCCTGACAGTGTTTTTGGAGTTAGACTGGTTTGACAAAGTTAATTATATTTCTTTGCGCTAACTCTTACCATGATAGAGAACAAAGCTTTTATTTTCTATCTAGAAATAAAATAGGGCCACTGTATGACACAGATCGTTATTATATAGGTTCAGAGACACCACAAGTCAAAGTTTATCTCCTAGAATAGTGTCTCTAGCCTCATTGTGAAGAAACACTGGTGGATCTCAGTTATTTGTCTTTCAAGAAATTTGCTTTTTACAATATTGAAAAAAATTAATTGGAGTATATCCAAAGTTATTCTAGTAATAAAGTCACTCTTATACTTTCTTAATTTTTAGTATGCCTTAACAATGAGAAAATCATTTTGCCTGAACTTGCACCAAATATTGTGTATTCTCAAGGGACATATTATGCATATTAATATTATAAGTCTTGTGTGTCATGACAGAAATAAATTCTATGCAAAGAGTAACCAAAAGAGAATAGGGATGTTTATACTAGTATCAGACAAAATACACTTAAAATAAAAAAAGTTTACATGAGACAAAAAGTACATTATACAGAAGGAAAGTATAAAAATTATAAAAATTTATGCACCTAATAGCAGACCATCAAAGTATATGAAACAAAAATGAACAGACTTGAAAGGAGAAATAGATGGTTCTACAATAATAGTTGGAGACTTCAATACCCTACTGTAAGTATGGTATGTCTAATGTATTGAACACCCAGACAGAAGATAACTAAGGAAATAGAGGACTTGAACAACACAATAAACCAAGTTGACATATACAGAACATTCAACCACCAACAAGAGAGTAGATATTCTTCTCAATGCATATAGGATATTCTCCAGGGTAGACCATAATTAGGCTACAAATTGATTCTCAATAGATTTTAAAAGGTAGGTATCATACAAAGTGTATTTATTCTCTGACCACAATGGGATGAAGTTAGAAATCAATAACAGAAGGAGAACAGGAAAATTCACAACATTGTGGAAATTAAACTACACACTCTTAAACAGCCAATGAGTCAAAGAAGAAATAACAAGGGAGATTAGAAAATATTTAGAGATAAATTAAAATGGAAACAGCACATACCAAAATGTACGGGAGACAGCAAAAGCAGTGCCAAGTTGGAAGTTTATAGCTATAAATCCTTACATTAAAAAAGAAGAATGATTTCAAATAAGCAACCTAACATTATACTTTAAAGAACTAGAAAAAGAGGAAAAAATTAAACTTAAAGTTAGCAGAAAAAAGCAACTAATAAAGGCAAAGATAAATAAAATAAAGAATAGAAAAATAATAGATAAAATCAACAAAACCAAGAGTTGGTTCTTCAAAAAGATTAACAAAATTGGGAAACCTTTGGCTAGATTGACTAAGAAAAAATCCCCCAAAGTCACAATTATTTGAATCAGAAATGAAAGATATCACTACTGATTCTACAGAAATAAAAAAGGAGTATAAGAGAAGTCTATGAGCAATTGTATACTGTAGTGTATTGAATTATGTCCCCCCAGATTTTTGTTAGAAACTTAGCCCCCACTGTGACTATCAAGAGGGTGGGAAATCCTATTATGGTAATTGAAAGGTGGAGCCTTGAAGAGGTGATTAG
>NW_007730892.1:16995-32500 GCF_000696425.1 Galeopterus variegatus | reverse complement strand
TGAAGAGGTGATTAGATTGTAGGACCATGCCATAGTGAATGGATTAATAATGGTGGTCGGGGGCATGATTCTGAGGGCTTTAAAAGAAGAGCATATGAGAGTCTCTTTTGCTCTCTCTCTGCTCTCTCTGCTTCCACCATCTTGCAAGGTGAGACCCCTGGGTTACTGTCACCACCACCAGATGGACTTTGGACTTCCCAGCCTCAGAAACTGTAAGCAATAAATTTTGTTTTCTTATAAATTACCCAGTTCCAGGTATTTTGTTATAAGCAACAAAAACAGACTAATACATACACCAACAAATTACATAACCTAGATGAAATGAAAAAATTCCTAGAAACACAAAACCTACCATGACTGAATCAGGAAGAAATAAAAAAATCTGGATAGACCTCTAGCAAGGAGATTAAATCAGTAATCAAAAACCTCACAACAAAGAAAAGTCTGGCTTCCCAGGTGGATTCTACTGAACATTTAAAGAAGAACTAACAACAGTTCTTCTCAAACTCTTCCAAAAAATTGAAGAGGAGGAAACACTTTCTAACTCATTCTGAGGCCAGCATTATCCTGATATCAAAGCCAGGCAAATCCACTGCAAGAAAGAAATATACAGATTAATAACACTTATGAATATTAATGGAAAAATCCTCAAAACATACTGGAAAACTGAATTCAGCAACATACTAAAATAATTATATACCATATGGGATTTATTTTTGGAATTCAGGGATGGCTCAACATATGAAAATTAATCAGTATAAAACAGCACATTAGCAGAGTGAAGGGAAAAAACCCACATGATGATCTGAGTCTAGGAAGAAAAAATATTTGACAGAATTTAACACTCTTTCATGATTAAAAACATTATAAAAACTGGGAATAGAGGGAGACTTCCATAACGTGATAAAGGCCAAATAACCACCCCCCTCCACAGCTAACATCATACTCAATGGTGAAAGGCTGGACATTTGCCCCCTAAGATTAAGAACAAGACAGGAATGCCTGCTTTTGCCACTTCTATTTAATGTAGTACCAGAAGTTTTAATCACAGCAACTGTGCAAGAAAAAGAAATTAAAAACCACTCAAATTGGAAAGGCATAAGTAAGACTATTTCTGTTTACAGATGACATGGTCTTATATGTCATTTCACAAAAACACTGTCTGAGCTAATAAATGAATTCACCAAAGTTGCAAGATATAAAATGAACATACAAAACTTGGTTTATTTTTAGACACTAACAATGAACAACCCCCCAAAATAAATTAAGAGTGCAATTATATTTACAACAGCATCAAAAATAATAACATATTTAGAAGTAAACTTAATCAAGGAGACAAAAGACTTGTACACTGAACACTATAAAGCATTGTTGAAAGAAATTAATGGACATAAATAAATGGAAAGACATCCCATGTTCATGGATTAGAACACTTAATATTGTTAAGGTGGCACTATGACTCAAAGTGACGTACAGATTCAAGGCAATCCGTAGCAAAATCCCAATGATGCTTTTTTCCAGAAATAGAAAAATTCATCCTAAAATTTATGTGGAATTTCAAAAGACTTCAAATAGCCTAAATAATCTGGACAAAGAACAAAGTTAGAGGACTCACATTTCTGGATTTGAAAACTTACTACAAAGTGACAGTAATCCAAAGATTGTGGTATTGGCATAAAGGTAGACATATACACCAATGAAATAGAGTAAAGAACCAAGAAATGAACCCTTGAATATACAGTCAAATGATTTTTGATAAGGGTGCCAAGACCATTCAGAGGGAAAAGAACCAGTCTTTTCAACAAATGGTGCTGGGAAAACTGGATATTCACATGCAAAAGAATGAAGTTAGGACCTTATCTTACATTATATAAGATTTTAACTCAAAATGAATCAAAGACTAAACTAAAGAGCCAAAAGTGTAAAACTCTTAGTAGAAAATGTAAGAGGAAATCTTTATGGCTATGAACGTGACAATGATTTCTTGGATATGACACCCAAAGCACAGACAAACATAAGTAAATAGATAAATAAATTGAACTTCATCAAAACTGAAAACTACTGTGCCTCAAAGGACACTGTCAAGGGAGTGAAAAGACAACCAATAGAGTGGGAGAAAATATTTGTAAAGTATATATCTGATAAGGGATTGATGTTCCTAATATATAAAGAACTCCTATAACTCAACAACAGCAACAACCCAAACAACCCCATCCAAAAATGGGCAAAGGACATAGACATTTCTCCAAAAATAATAAATAAATAAAATAAAAAAAAGATACACAAATGGCAATAAGCACATGAAAAAATGTTCAACTTCACTATGACAAATGAAAAATAACAAATGTTGGTGAAAAAGTAAGCAAATCAGAACATTTTTGCATTATTGGGGGGATTGTAAAATGGTGCAGCCACCATGGAAAACAGTTTGGAGGTTTTTCCAAAAGCTAAACAGAATCATCATGATCCAGCAATTCTACTTACAGGTATATACCCCAGAGAATTGAAAGCAGGAACTTGAAGAGATACTTGTACATCAATGTTCATTGCTGCATTATTCACAATAGCCAAAACGTGGATGTATTAATACATTTCTGTTGCTTATGACAAAATACCTGGAACTGGATAATTTGTAAGAACATGAAATTTACTGCTTACAATTTTGTAGGCTGGGAAGTCCAAAGTCCAGGGAACACACCTGGTAAGGTGACTCTGCAGCAATGCAGGGTGTCACATGGTGAGAATGGTGGCGAGAGAGAGGGAGAGTTAGTTCCTCACATGGTCTCCTTTTAACGCCCTTAGAACCACGCCCACAATCTCCATTAAACCATCAAATTATTACATTTACTAGGGTATGGTCCTCACAGTCTAATCACTTCTTCAAGGCTCTACCTTGAAATTACCATAATGGGATTCCCCACTGTCTTAACACTATACAGCAGAACCACGCCCACAATCTCCATTAAACCATCAAATTATTACATTTACTAGGGTATGGTCCTCACAGTCTAATCACCTCTTCAAGGCTCTACCTTGAAATTACCATAATGGGATTCCCCACTGTCTTAACACTATACAGAGGGGATTGTTTCTAATATATGGACTTTGGGGGACACAAATTCAATCCACAGCAGTAGAAATAACCAAAATGTCTATCAACAGATAAATGGATAAACAAAATATGGTATATACATATGATGGAATACTATTCAATCACAAAAATAAAGTTCTAATACATGCTACAACATAGATGAACTTGAAGACATTATGCTAAGTGACATAAACCAGAATAAAATGACAAGTGTTATAATTTCACTTATGTGAGGTACCTAGAGTAGACAAATCTGTAGAGACAGAAAGTAGATTAGAGGTTACTAGGGTTTGGAAGGAGAGGGAAAATGGAGTTATTGCTTAATGGCTATAAAACTCAGTTTCTCTTTGGGATGATGGAAAAGTTTTCTTTTTTTTTTTTTTTGTCTTTTTCCGTGTCCGGCAACGGATCGCAAGTTTTCTAAATATATAATGGTGATGGTTTAAAAATGAATTAAATTTTCTAAGTATATGCTCAATTTTGGTGTACATTCCTTGAATGAAGGAAAAAAGGATATTCTTGATTCACAGGTTGCTAAGGTCTCCTTTTAATTTCAACTCTTGTGTGTTATGTTAGATGTCTTATTGCAAACAACAGCAACAAACTCTAACTGATTTAAACAGAAAAGAAAATGAATTTATTTAATTGATATATGGGGACTTGAAAGAATTTCCAAAAGTGCTAGGATATCTGGTTTAGAGATAATCCAGTAAGGAAAATAAATAGCCAAAATCTCTTGGTTTGATAAGGAAAATACTGTTGTCATCTGTAAATACTAGATGTTGCTCTTTGTATTCTTGAAGCCACTGTCATGGGACCAGGGCACTAACATTACTACTTCTAACACAATTGTTTCAGAAGCTTTAATCTCATGGCAGCCCCACTGATACGAGAAAGGATTCCCTCTCATCTCCCCTAGACAACAGTTTCTAATTCAGGATCTTAGGTGGGTGTGTTTGATGGATGAAGCCAGGGCACGTACTTGCACCCTAGCTGCAAAAGAGCCTGGAAAATAGGAATGTGGTATTTTTTTTAACTTTGCCTTCCACCAGAACTAAATGGATAGATATGCTTACCATGGGAAAGGAATTCTGTTATTGAGTTCCTATAAAAAATGTTAAATGTTTACTATGATTATATTATTAGTTTCAACATCCTTACTTTTGGGGGGGAAGGGAGTTACTAGAGCATCAAATTCTAAAAGACAAATACTAAAATTTCTTAGTTGAAATCTAGTTTAAAAATCACATACCTTTAGAATTACTATTTTTTTCTTTATGTAGGTCTTTGATCCCATATCTAAGGCCAAAAGTAATTTCAATTTTTTTTTTTTTTTTGGCAGCTGGATCTTGGTGTTATCAGCAACATGCTCTAACCAAGTGAGCCAGCCCCAAATGTAATTTCAAATTAAACAAAACGCTTGGTTTTTAGAATTGAGAATAAGAGATCAGACCTGTAATATAGTAGTAAACTTTCACAATTTTTTGTCTGAAACTTTTGGGGGTTTTGGTTTTAGAGTGTTTCAGATTTTGGAATTGCTGGTAAGTAGTTGCTATGTTGCTTGTTCCATATAGGTTTCTGTCTTTTATTTCTTCTTTTGATCATTACATAGTCCTTCTTTGATTTAATTAATGCTTTATAACTTTAATTCCACTTTGCCTGATATTAATATTGCCACTTTAGCCTTTTTAAAAAAAATCCTTTTTCTTTTGAAAGAATGATAGACTCACAAGAAGTTGCAAAAATAGTACATATTCTTGTGAAATCTTCATTCACCTTCCCCCAATGATGAAATCTTACATAACTGTAGTGAAAATTTACTGTTAACTAGATTACAGATGTTATTCAGTTTTAACATGCATGTGTGCATGTGTAGTTCTATGCAATTTAACCCATGTATAGATTCATCTAATTACCACCACAATCAAGATACAGAACAGTTTCATCAACACCACAGAGGGATTCCCTTCTGCTATCCTTTCATAGCTTCACTTTCCCCACCCCCATCTCTGTCCCTGGCAACTACTAATTTGTTCTCAACTTTATAGTTTTGTCATTTCAAGAATGTTATATAAATGGAGTCATACAGTATATAGCTTTTTGAGATTGACTTTCTTTAGTAAGCATAGTGCTCTTGTGGTTCATCTAAGTTGTTGCATATGAAAACAACTTTTTATTGATGAGTAGTATTCCATCATATAGCTGTATCAGAGTTTGCTTAATTGTTCATCCATTGAAGGACATTTATGTTGTTTCCAGCTTTGTGCTATTAGGAACAAAGCTGATGTAAACATTTGGGTACAGGTTTTTGTGTGATCATATGATTCCATTCTCTGGAATAAATGCCCAAGAGGGCAGTAGGTGGGTCATATGGTAATTTTATGTTTAGTTTTATAAGAAATTGCTAAACTATTTTATACAGTGCCTGTACCATTTTACATCCCTACCAGCAACATATAAAAGATCCAGTTTTTCTACATCCTTCCTAGCATTTGGTATCGTCACTATTTTAAAATTTTATGAATAGGTGTGTAGTTATATCTCATTGTGGTTTTAAATTGTATTTCCCTAACAGGTAATGTCAAAAAACATTTTTCATTTGCTATTTGCCATACATACTTCCTGTTTAATGAAACGTCTGTTCATGTTCAAGTGGTTATTGCCCATTTTCTCATTGGACTTTTAAGAAAACTGTTAAGTTTTGAGAGTTCTTTATGTATTCTAGATGCAAGTCCTCTGTTTGATATGTGGTTTACAAATATATTTTCTACCAGTGAGTAGCTTGTCTTTCCCTCATCTGACTTGTTAGGATGAAAGAAAGATATTTGCTGGGATGCAAGAATTCAGAGATCATCATTCATATAACCCATCTAATAAAAAGTTTCCAGAAAGAACTCATCAAGAAGGAGGAGGAGGAGGAGTGGAAGAAGAAAGAATGTGGTAAAGGAAGGAAACAGAAAAGGAGCCAACAGTAGGCAAAGAACTTTGCAACATAGATGGTTAATCTAAATGAATAATGATAGGCTGACCGGGAATGTGTAATACGAACACTAAGGACACTTGAAACATGAGAAATACTGCAAGAGAGAGCCTAAGAATAGTCCAGAACTTAAGTGCTATTCATCTCAGCAATGTCTAGGAACTGGGAACTGGGTATCTAGGAATTGGAAATTGTCAAGTGTTGTACATTCTTAGATCCTAGTCCTTTTCTCTTAGTAATTTGTACGCATTTTTTCACCATTTCACTAAGTACTGGTGCTGCACATGAGAGGTTCAGGGACAGCTGATTTTTTTTTCTTCTGTCAGTAACTTGTTCTTCTGGTTGAGAAGCAGGCAAAATTTATCTTTAACCTTGGAATTTTCAAATTCTCCAGGATATGCCTAGGTGTGTGCCTTTTTATTACCTCTCTTAAAGCAGCAAAAAATAAATTCATCAATATGCAAGATTTTTCTTCATCATTTCCTTATTACCTCTTCTCTACCTGTTCCTTTTTCCCTTCTGGCATTCATCTTACTTGTTTATTGGGTCTCCAGGATTTGTCTTTCAAGTATCTTTTATTTTCATTTATCTATTCCTTCTCTTTGTATTTTTTTCCCAGGTTTTGAAATGATTTCTTCTGCTTGATATTCAAAACCACAATTTTTAAAAAATCTCAATAGTGGTAATTCTGTCATCCAATTTGTCTATTGAATTTTTAAGTTTGGAAAGAATTTTTTAAAAATTTCTAGAGAGTAGGTTTTATGCTGTAACTAAATCTCCTTAAGTGTTAATTAAGGTGACATTAGTTACTGTAATGGATAACTTCTCAATTCTCATTGCATATGGTGGAGAGAAGGGTCTGTTCCATGCAGTCATTCAGGGACCCAGACTGACAGAAACTCTGACATGTTCAATATTTAAAATATTGAGATGGAAACAATATGAGAAAAGCACCTGAAACTAGGTGAACAAGTTTTTAGGCACAATTGTTATTGGAGGGGAAGCAGAAGTGATACATGTGAATGGAGACATGTGAATTAAATCCCTGCCTGGCTCTTCCACCTTCAAACGGCATCTATGAATCCAGGTTCCCATCTGACCCAGAGGCAGACAAAGTCTTGCTTCTGCTAGATGTTTCCCAAGATTCTTTACCTGCTCTTTTTCTTTCCCTACATTCTTCTACTGGGAAAAGTAGTGTAGCATGGTGTTTAACAGCTTGTGCCCAGGAGTGAAAACAGACCTAAGTTCAAATCCTGGCTCTGCAGCTATCTAGTTTTGGGTCTTTGAACTGGTCAGTTAACTCTGTAAGCCTTGTTTCCTTCAACTTCAAAATGAGGTAAAAAAAAAATAGTGCCTACCTCATAGGGTTTTTCTTAGGATTAAATTAAACTATGCAATTAACTATCTAGTTTTGGGTCTTTGAACTGGTCAGTTAACTCTGTAAGCCTTGTTTCCTTCAACTTCAAAATGAGGTAAAAAAAAAAAATAGTGCCTACCTCATAGGGTTTTTCTTAGGATTAAATTAAACTATGCAATTACCATACGTTAGCGTAATGCCTAACTTGAATAAGTGCTCAGTGTACATTAGCTACCATTTTTTATCAGTGGTTAGTCATCTGAAAGCTTGAACTATAATTTTTCTGCAGATGACTCCTAACCAGTCTCCTGAGCTGCAATATAACATTTTCCATATCCAGCTGAACAATGCTACCTGGATATTCTATCAGAATTCAGTGTTTCACTGCCTAGCCCAAACTTAGCTCCCATACTACCCTGTTATGAACTTACTCATGCCAACCCAGACACTTTTTTGACCATTTCCCCTTTGTTCCTTCTACCTGGAATGTTCTCTTGCACATTTTTACTCTGTTACTCATTCTCAAATGCCACTTTTTCCTGATCTTTCCTCATGAAAGTGAACTCTCTTAACTCTTCATTTTTCTGGATGCTTGTTTTATTCTTATCACTCATGGTGGCACTCATTACTGTTAGCTCCTCAGCTGCAAGTGACAGGATCTCAATGCACATCAGCAAAGAGGGAATCTGTAGCTCAAATTAGCTGAAATTTGGAGGAAGACTCAGGCACAACTGGATCCAAAGCCTCAGACCAGGTTATTAGGGCTTTCAGCATCTATATCTACATTTTGCTTCTTTTTGTTAAGTGGGCTTAATTCTTACCTAACGCTAACAGATTTCCTCTATGGAGGGAAAATGGGCCTTAGTTTGCCCAATTCTATCTTTACAGTTTGTAACTTAAGTGCAAGAGAAACTTCCCATCTACTTCCAACAGAAAAGGTTCTGGGGAGAACTTTGACTGGCCTGCCCATTCCTGAAAGAAATTTCCATCTAGAAACCAGCAGGATAGAAGGGTCTGATTGTTCAGGACTGTGTCACAAGCCCATCCCTAGATGAGGGGGGCAGGGTGAGCTTGCTGCTTCCAGGAGATCAGCTATTACAGGTCTCCTGTGAGCTAGATTGTAACTTCTGAAAGAAAGGTAGCACTCTTTATCATATAGCCCCTAGAATAATGCCTTGTTCAGGATAAGTGCCTAGTAAATTTTTATTGAATAAATGAATACAAAAATTGTCCTAGCACCAAATATGGAGGTTCACTAGGCTATTTTTGGACAGAGTAGTCAGGCTCTGGAAAAGAACTTAAAGTTCTTTGACAGATGTGTTATTTACTGGTGGATAGCATATATGCACAAAACCTAAAGATAATAGTAAACTCCACTGAAGGCAATGGTTAGAAACTTTTTATTTCTTTTCCTTGAAAAATTTGTACACTGAGAGTAACTTGGGTTTAGCCAGAGTAGGGGTAATAAAAATGTGAGACAGGATTCAGTTATGACAATATTGATGCTAATGATTCTAGCACAACAATGTTCCCTGAAAATGTAAACACGCTCTTCTAGAGGAAGGCTTGATAATACAAAATGGGGAATCCACCTGTTTTCCTTGGAACTGACTCTTTGAGGGAAAGGATTAATGATTAAAAAGTAGAAGCAGGCACCACAGGTGTGCATTCAGAAAGCATGAGATGCTGAAAGCAACGGAAGGCCAAGACAGCTGACCAGAAGAAGGCGTGCTCAGGAAAAGGGCCATGCGGGGAGAAAGCAGGGAAACTGCCAAGTGCAGGTTCAGGTGGCCAGTGTGACAATAGATTTCATAGAGAATGAAGAAGAGACCTCAAGTAAAGAGAGAAGCAACCTCTTTTTCCAATGATCCTAAAGAAGTAACCCTGAACTGAGGACAAGTATAAGGGTGAGCCAGAAAGTAGAACTGGAGTAGATCGTGCAAGTACTAATTGTGTTTGTGCAAAATTAAAGTAGCTGAACTGCAGTTGCCATGGCTCCTTGGTCACCAGTGATTCAATTCCTTCCTTCCCTCATTCAGCAACCATTTATTGAGTGCCTATTATGTACTGGATGCAGAAAATACACACACATACGTATACATTATTTTTCTGAACCATTTGAAGGTAAGTTACAATATATCATGGTACTTTACCCCTAACTACTGATTAGTAAATACTGACTACTTCAGTTTGTATTTCTTAAAAATAGGAATATGCTTTTACATGGCCACAGTGCAGTCATCAACTTGATAATTTTTTACCGATATAATATTGCTCTATGTTCCAATTTAGTCAGTTGAACTAAACATATCCTTGACAGATTTCCCCTCAGTACAGGATCCAGTCTAAGGTCAGGTATGGCCTGTCTCTTGGTCTCCTTTAATATGAAACATTTCCATAGCCTTATTTGTCTTTTAAAACATTGAAAGTTTTCAAGAATACAGGCCTTTGTTCTTTTCTGTTTTCCTAACAGAACATTCTTCATTTTGCCGTTGTCTCATGTTTCTTGTGTCCTTCTCAGGGCGTGAGCACTGAAGACACATGGTGTCCATCTATCCCTCATTAGAAATGTTAATTTTCATCCCCTAATCAACACGTTGCCACATTTATTCACTGCAACCAATAAGCAGTCTATGGGGAGACATTTTAAGACAACGCAAAGTTCTGCTCTCATCAAAACTTCCCTCTAGTCTTGGCGTCTGCTGATGATTCTTTTTTTTACAAATTAATTAATTTATAGTTGTGGTAAAATATACATAACGTAAAATTTGCCCTCAATCATTTTGAAGTGCACCCACACTGTGGTGCAGCCGTCACCACCATCCATCTCTGGAGCACTTTCCATCTTGCAAAACCGAAATTCTGTACCCGTTAAACAATAACTCCCCATTGCCCCAGCCCCCAGTCACTGGTAACTGCCATGCTACTTTCTGTCTCTATACATTTGACTGCTCTAGGTACCTCATATAAGTGAAATCATGCAGTATTTGTCCTTTAGGATTGGCTTACTTCACTTAGCATAATGCCCTTAAGGTTCATCCATGTTGTACCACATGTCAGAGTTCCTTCATTTTAAGGACGGAATAATATTCCACAGAACATATGTACTACATTTTAAAAAATCAGTTCATCCACTGATGATTTTTGACTGATCCGATCTTTAGCATGTCAGAGTTCCTTCATTTTAAGGACGGAATATTCCACAGAATGTATGTACTACATTTTAAAAAATCAGTTCATCCACTGATGATTTTTGACTGATCCGATCTTTATCTTTGTGGCTGCAAAATGATAAATTTCCCACTATGGAACTTATCCACGTTTACCAGTTGGCCCTCAGCATTCTGCTGTAACCAAGAGCCTTTTCTTCTTCCCATTTATTACTTATGGCTCATTAATTATTGCTATGACTCATCCTATTTTTAAGATGTTTGTAATTCATTACTATACTAATTATTTTGGCCCTCAAAAATTGTGCCAAATTTGTCTAGTAGAAGCTCCTTTCACCTGACTTCATGACATGCATTCATCATTTTTAATAAGGATTTTCTTACTTTCTGGTATAACATGATATTCCAGACTTGTTTTTATTTTAATTTTTTTTTTAAAGATGACTGGTAAGGGTATCTTTTTTTTTTCCTTTTTGTCCCTTCCACTGACCGGCAACGGGATCGCAACCCTCGGTGTCGCGCCCGTACCGGGGACTGGCAACGGGATCACAACCCTTGGTGTCGCGCCCGTACCGGGGACCGGCAACGGGATCGCAACCCCCGGTGTCACGCCCGCACCACGCTCAGCCAGTGAGCGGGAACCGGTCTCCACATGGGATCCGAACCCTCGGCGGGAGCGCCGCCGTGCTCCCAAGCGGTGCACTCTCCAGTGCGCCACCGGGCCGGCCCTGGTAAGGGGATCTTAACCCTTGACTTGGTGTTGTCAATACCACACTCTCCCAAGAGAGCTAACCAGCCATCCCTATATAGGGATCCAAACCCGTGGCTTTGGTGTTATCAGCACCACACTCTCCCAAGTGAGCCATGGGCTGACCCTCAGACTCACTTTTATACCTATCTTGTCAAGCCCTGGAATTAGCCATTTTTCCAATATGCCTTAGTTCCTTTTAGTGGGAAATGGCATTAGAGACCAAGTTCTGGATGCTCAGGTGCTCATTACTACTGGGGTATCTTTGCTTCTTTGCTGTAGTTGTGGTGTCCAAGGCTAAAATTTCCTCAAGTGCCCTTGTTTTTATCTTTCTGTTGTCTTTGGGTTTCCCTAGAGACTCCTTCTTAAATAGGGTCTGAAATTAGCAGTTCTTTTAGCTGTAATCTCCTATTATCATACAGGAGCCCCGTTGATGTAGTGGTAAGGTGTGGGGGGAGGAGAAGCATTATATAGAGTTCTATGTTCAGGCTTCAGTCTTTTAGGGGCCCCTGTCCCTGGGCTGTGACTTTCACAAGTGGTTCTCAGTGCCCCCTCCCCCTTTAGGTGAGACAGGAAAGCTAGAGGGGGCTGGTATTTCCTTTCCTCCATGTTTATCAAGCTTTGTTAAAACCCAAGAGGGTGATGCTCTGGTAAAATACTCTCTCTAGAGACAGGTCATTATTAAAGAAAATTGAGTACTCTGGACTTATTTCAAAATGTTTTTTCCCCTTCCCTCTGAGAACCTTGTGGGATTCCTGGAGGTAAAACTCAGGAAAGTTTGGGGGACCCTTGAGACTGGGTTTTCAGGAGTTTTTCACTCTCAAGCTAGTCCTTGCTCAGTTTCCAGCAATCAGTCATTTTCCCTCTAAGTTTCCTACCAGACTCCAGCAGCAGCATCTGCTCTCTGTAAAGTGAGGTTTTCTGTATCTGCCTGTCTGTCTCTCCAGTTTTCAGGGTAGCAGTTTGCCCTGTGACTTCAATTTTCTGATGGACCTAAAAAGAATTGTTGGTTTTCAGTTCATTCAGCATTTTTTTCCTTCATTTCTTTTTTTGTTTTTGTTTTGTTTTGAGGTTGGTAGTGACGAGTTCCAAGCTCTTTACATGTCAGACTGGAAACTGGAAGTCAAAACTATTGATTTTTGCACGTTAATTTTATATCCTGCTATCTTATGAAATTCTTTTATTGTTTGAATTGCTTATCATTGATTTTCTAGGGTTTTTCGGGTTTGCTATTATGTCATCCACAAATAGGGAAAGTTTTATTTTCAAGTTTCTTTTCCTTATGCCTTTAATTATTTTCTCTGGTCAAATTTTACTTACTAGTATCTACAAAATAATGTTAAATAGTTGTGGAGATACTGGATATTTTGCCTTGTGTCTGACTTTAATGGGAATGGCTCTTGGGTTTCCCCGTTCACTAAGATGCTGGCTATAGGATTGAATTTTATGTAGTTTTACATGTGTTTTAAAATGTAGTTTTAATTATTTTTAAGTATGGCAAGCGTAACAGATCAGGAGAAGAGTGCCATTAAAAAGATAATTTGTTATATTCACAGATCCCGGGTGTGGGGTGGTGGGCAGGGGATGCTACATTACAAGAGGCCACATGGGGAAGCACCAGAGGTCAGTCAAGAGACAGAAGGAGAGGGGGGGAAAGTGGCCAAGAGCCTTTATTGTGGTTTCTGTGGGTAGGAACGGGCAAGACAAGACAAGTAGGCTTAGGATTGGCTGGTTTGAAAAATTTCAGCAGGCTCTGGGGCATAGGGGCTGTCCCGAGTTGTCTTGTACTTTCCATGTTCAGTTACTGAAATGATAGTATCAGCCCCTCCACCCCTCCTTGCTCCCCCAACTATTTTGGTAACCAAACATGCCTTCACCCTGTTGAACGTCACTGGACTAGATCAACTCTGGTTGGTTCAGCCAATGGCTTTTCAGTTCTGCAAATAAAGCCCATTTCAAGGGCTGTGTCTTTTACGCAGATGACTGAAAAATAGATGAAACTTAAGGGAAAATGTTCAACTTCACAAGTAGTAAAAAATGTAAACAAAAAACAAAGATATATCATTTTTCTCAAGTCAATTAATCATTGATTTACAAAAATAACACTGAATAGTGCAGGGTGATATGAAAGGGGCACTCTCATTGGTTTTAATTGTGGAGTGAAATTTTTACAGCAACTTGGCAAGAGTCCTTCAATGTATCCATAATTTTAAACCATGTTATTCCATTTCTTGGGGGTCTTTTCTAACAAGATAATTAGAAAATACAGAAAAAGCAACTTATGCCCAAAGTATCATTACTAATAATAAGTGGTTAGAAACGTGGTAGAAAAAAGATCCAACATATTATATAAAAAAGTCTAAGGATAAATTCTACAAGAAAAAATATGCGGGACCTGTATGAAGAAAACTAACAAAATACTTGAATGTCAAAAGACTTAAAAGAAGATTTGAATGAAAGTTTCTGGATGGGAAGATTCAATAATGTAAAGCTGCCAATTTTTTCCAAGTTGATATGTACATATAACGTCACCTCACTTAAAATTCTTTTTTTTTTTTTGTCTTTTTTTTCGTGTCCGGCAACGGATCGCAACCCTCAGTGTCGCGCCCGTACCGGACCAAAATTCTAATGGGATTTTTTTTGGAAACATAACTGTATGTTTCTAAAGTTTATCTAGATGAATAAATGTATGAGAATATTTTAGAATATTTTTCATGTTTTGAAAAAAATATAATCAGGGGAAATTTGCCCTGATAGATATTCAAATATGTTATATATTTATTAATTAAACAGTATGATTCCAGGGCCATAACAGATAGTTAAGTGGAATAAAATGGATACGCAGATGCAGATCTAAATGTGTGTTAGAATTTACTATAAGATGAAGGTGATACTTTATTTTGGGGGGAAGGGATATGACTTTAATAAATGGTGTTACATTAAGTGGGTAAGCATTTTTTAAGAAAATAAAAAACTTAGATATTCTCCTATTCCTTGTATCAAATAAATTCCAAGCACATAAAAGATTTTAAAAGATGTAATTTTAAACTAGAAAAATATAGAGATGAATATAGTATTTTAGTGGGGAATTCCTTCTTAAGCATGAAATCCCAAGTAGAAACCATAAAGCAAATGATTAACTATATAAAAATCTAAAACTTTTAATATATTGAAAACCTCAAAAATCTTGATACGTAAGACAAATAAAGAATTAACATTCTTAAAATACAAAGAGTTCTTATAAAGACAAACATGTTAATATAAAATTAGTTTAAAAATTGAATGGGAAATTTATACAAGGAGTGATATAAACAGTCATAAGGATATGAAAAATGTTAATCTAGCTTGTAACGTAAAATAGAAAATAGGACTGACTCCAGATAATAAGCTTTGCACAACATTTTTGCAAATATTTAAAGGAATCTTAATATTCAGTATTTTGGAAGATGTGTAGAAGTGGGCATTTTTATATTTTATTGGTAGGTTTGTAAATTGATGCAACCTTTCCGTAGATCGATTTGACAACAGGTAGAAAATCTTAAAAATCTGTATATTCATATCCAAGATTAAAATTTTGTTTAGGAGCCTTTTTTAGTAATATGAGAAATAATTTAGTTGAAATGCTGGGTGAAAAAAGTTACATGTAATGAGGCTTAAAAATTTAGATTTTAAAAAGTCTTTAGGAAAGAAATTTAGATTGACATATACCACAATGTTAAGAGCAGTCATGTTTGAGTAGCTATATTACGGATTTCTCATTCTGCTTTCTAATTTTCCAGTGCTATACAATGAGTGTGTTTATAACTAAAAGATAAAACTCATCACGTCTTAATAGAGGCTGCTTAATGTCTAATCTTGTGCCTGGCCCTTAGGGGCATTCAATAAATGTTAAGTTTAATTGTTCCCTGGCTTTTGAGCTCACCCACAATTTTTTAAGCATTTATAATTCTCTCTTTCCGGAAGGGATTTAAAAGCTGGTTCACAAACACTTAATTTTCTGGGCTTTAGATTTTCTGGGAACATATAAAAAATTTAGATATCTGGGTAGCCTAGATGTTCTCTCCCTGGGCACATAAGTGTTGAGTAATTAATTATTTAGGCTTTAGATTTTCTGGGAACATATAAAAAATTTAGATATCTGGGTAGCCTAGATGTTCTC
>NW_007730892.1:13735-15981 GCF_000696425.1 Galeopterus variegatus | reverse complement strand
ACAATCCAAACATAAAGTTCTCTTTTAAATTCAAAAGTAGCGTGAGTTGTCTAGTCGTCAAGTAGTTGGCCAGAAGCTCCCACACTGGACATTTGTTGCCTGTCCTCAGGCCAGCTGGAGATATCGGATCGAAATTCTTCACTTTAAACAAATGCTGCTCGTTGAAATTCCAAAGATTGTCTCCCACTATGCGGTCATCTCACTGAGGGTTGTCGCAAGCACGTTTAGCTTCCTAATAATGCTCGTGTAGCTCCTTACAAATACACCGAGATTCCCTCTTCAGGTCCACTTTTTCTTGTTCCTGACAACTGTAAGAGGATCCTGTTGCGCTTTTTTCATAAATCAGCAGAAAAACCAAAGGGGACAAATCACAAATTATATACAAAAGGCTGAGAAGAGATTGATTATGTAGGATCATCTGGACTTTGAGTTGTGTCCAGTTTTATTTTTTTGTATCCCTTCCACACGTATGATCAGATTGTTACCCCATTCAAACATACATATGCCTTAAACATTCTCAGTCCAAAGAATAGATTCTAAGATTTGTTTTCTCATTTAAATCTCAAAGTTGTTGAAAAGACATAACAGGTAAATTTTCCGGGAGGAAATTTTTCAGAAGAAAAATATTTAATCTCACCTTTAATGGATTTTTTTTTCAGTGTTTTAATTCTTCTTTAGTTAAAGGGCCCAAGGGTCTAGGCACATGTTCCTGTAGATGGTACATTATATTTTCGAGGTATATCTCTGCTGATGGATGTAGGTACAGTTTACTCATTTTAATTGCTGTATAGTGTTCTGTAGTGTGACTGTACCATAATCGACTCATTTTCCTGTTGTTAAATATTTAGGCTAGCTGTCGTTAACAACTAAATTACCTGGTGGATTGTTCCTTTTATTGTGTAAGTTCTTCCTATATTCCTATAAATGCTGTATATAGGTTAGTAGCTGAGAATCCAGGCAGTGAAGCTAAGACTGGCTGGGTTTGTGGATCTTGAGACACTTACTGGAATTGGGAGATTTACCTAATTTACCTGTATCTCAGTTTATCCCCCACAGATATTAATAGTAACTGCACAGTCATTTCTCTCAGCACTTTTGAAGGTATTGCCTGATTACCTTCTGGCATTTACTGTTCTGATAAGAAGTCTGTTGAAATTCTTCAGTAGATAATGTATCTTTTTTTCCTATCATGGCTTTTAAGATTGTCCCTTTATCCTTAATGTTCTCAAGTTTCACTATAATGTCTCTGGGTGTGGAATTTATTTTTTAAGTTTTCTTGCTTAGTACCCAATGTGCATGAGAATGTGTTTCTTTAATTCTATAATATTATCGNGGCTTTAGATTTTCTGGGAACATATAAAAAATTTAGATATCTGGGTAGCCTAGATGTTCTCTCCGCACAAAAGTCAAATTTTAAAACTTTCATATGTCTGCAAATATTTCTAGATGACTTATACTTTGATTCCCTGGTTTAGAAAATTGTATGTGTTTTTCTTAACATTAAAGTATAGGGAACTTTGGTACTCGGATTATTTTAGTTCTGTGCATAGTTTTATTGTAATTTTACAAGATGGCAATTAGACATAGCTTTTTCTAAAGGGTAGATTAAATTCTAAAATTAACCATGGAAAGAGTTACTGACCCCACACAAACTAAAATCTTTCCAAAAGGGACTTTTTATTAATAGCTAGATGCTCTCACAGGAGCTCTTTGGGCAGCACATCTGTACAGGTGCACCTTTTCCCTGGTACCCATGTAAGTGTATCATCTAGTAAGGTTGCTTTTGTGGTCTAAATACCCCTGTGCTCTTGAGGTTCTTTTCTAAAACATCCGGAGATTTTTCTTCCTTCAGCTCCAAAACCAAACACAGCGCCACCTACCATCATTCTCTAGTATTACATTACGACCAGTTCTTTTGGGTTTTGTTCATTTTGCAAACACACACTTTCTGTTCTCCAGCTGAGTCAAACATTAACGTTAGAGCTCTGAAAATGAGTAAGACAGAGTCCCTGCCGACCCTAGCTGAGAAGACAGACGTTACCAACGAGCATTTGGGGCGCAAGGTGCCAGAAGAACGCGCAGTAAAAGCACGCATCGTCTCAGCCCGGATGTTCCCTGGGGATATGAGGGAGACCAGACCCCGGACAAGGACGCCACTTAAGAGGCTGTTAATAAAATAGGCTGAACAATCCAAACATAAAGTTCTCTTTTAAATTCAAAAGTAGCGTGAGTTGTCTAGTCGTCAA
>NW_007730892.1:9433-10200 GCF_000696425.1 Galeopterus variegatus | reverse complement strand
CTTCTTTCTGATGCCTGAAAGTCTCCAAGAACCGAGAAATCTCAGACAGCATTTGGTAGCAGAAGGGAGTCCATCCCACTCCTATTTTTAAGCAATGATACTTGCTCCAATCTTCTATCAAATGTACAACAATTTAAGTCCTTTTATCCCACAGTACTGGAATTCCCGGCTATGCTCCCTCCTGTTTCAGACCTGGAACCCAGCAGTTCCTGTCCTCTCCACCATTTTTGTAAGTGAAACCCAAGAGCAGAGGCCTGGGGGACCAGATTCTTCTCAGGCAGACTTTCAATTAATCTTTATTTTAAGTGCTCCCCCACTTTCACTGCCATTGCTTGGAAACTGTAATGAAAGGAGAGATTTACCTTGATTCTAAGCCCAGCTGTGACTCTTTTTCCTTCTTCCATCTTATGCATATTGTTATGTTTGGAGCAGANCCCCCCCCCCCCCCCCAGCTGACACCACCAGGTGTCGAATTCAGATTCATCAATAAAAAATATTTAGGTGTATTGTGTTAAGCCACCATGGTTTAAGGTTGAATGTTGCACAGCAGTAACTGACCGGAATGCCCTTCCCTGCCTGGAATTTTGTGATTGCCTCTCTCTGACCCTCTGGGGCTTCAGTCCAGGGACAGGCTGTGGAATGTTCTTTGCATAGATCCCAGGAGCGGTTGGGCTCATCTGCTGGCAACCAGGCTGGGTCTGTGTCCCTTCTTTCTGATGCCTGAAAGTCTCCAAGAACCGAGAAATCTCAGACAGCATTTGGTAGCA
>NW_007730892.1:2149-8075 GCF_000696425.1 Galeopterus variegatus | reverse complement strand
CCTCAATATCCTTCATATACATTCATTATCAATCGGGCTGGCATCTGAGACAGCCCATACATGGCTGGCAGTTGATGCTGGCTGTTTTCTGGGAGCTCAGCTGGGTCTGTCTACTGGAATACCTCCATGTGGCCTCTCCAGTGTGGCAGGCTCAGGGCAGTCATGGCAGCTGGCTTCCCCTGCAGGAACTGTCTGTAGAGGTACAGGCAGAAGCCACATGGCCCTTTTCACCCCAGCACCAGCATCACTTCCACTGTACTCTATTAGGTGAAGCTGGCATAAGCCTGCCCAGATTCAAGGGGAGGGGACATAGACCCCACGTCGCAATGAGAACAGTGTCAAAGGATTTGGGGGCCATGTTTTACAACTGGCAGAGTTTACTTTCTGGCCACAAGTTGTTTACATCTCGTACTCTATTAGGTGAAGCTGGCATAAGCCTGCCCAGATTCAAGGGGAGGGGACATAGACCCCACGTCTCAATGAGAACAGTGTCAAAGAATTTGGGGGCCATGTTTTACAACTGGCAGAGTTTACTTTCTGGCCACAAGTTGTTTACATCTCTCCTATGTGTAAAATATTCATTCCCTTCAAGAACCTCCTAAAGTCACATGCCATGGTAGTTCAAGGTCATGTCAGGACCTCGTCATTTAAACCAGGTCCCCAAGTAGAAGTGGCTCGTTAAATGAGGTTCCTTGAGTATAGTTCCTCCTGATCTGGAAATCTGTGAACCAACTCACCTAAACTACAATTTTTGTTTTCTACTCACCTAAACTACAATGTTGAGTGTGGGGTAACTGCCACAGAATCTCTTATTCAAAAGTTGGAAAAATGGGAGACACACATTAGTCTTTGGGATATAGACATTCTGAAATCCATCTAGGTACATGTTTTTAGTCCCTTAATTAGAGCTTTTGGGAGTTGACCTTGTGGCTTTGGCTTTGCTCTAAAGAGCTGTTGGTTCTTTGTCCTGAGACATCCTTCCCTTTCCGTAAAAAATGGCCCAAGTTTGCAACTGAGTAGATTTCTCAATCTGCTGCCTGCCCTTGAAAAGTTGGAGGGGGGTGTCTAAAAGCCTCTTTTCATTTTGTACTGTTTCTGTCCCTTTCAGTCAAAGCTGATACAATTTCTTTAAAAACTTTGTGAGTTTCCTATGTGTCAATTTCTAATCCACTGCATTAGACAGAAGCCATGCCCACAAACCTCTTCAAGATAAGTCCTTCTCCACCTTGGGCTCTTTGTAAGATTTCTGTGTGAGCTAATGACCTTAGGACCTTTAGGTGCCCTACTGTTTAACAGAGAGGGTCACCAGACAAGATCTTAAGATACTTAATTAATTGTATGTTTTAAAGGGTCTATGAAGACATTGTTAAAAAAACTTTCCAAAGTCTTAATAATGGGAGCTACAGCCACACATTTGGTTTTATTTTTCGCTGAGATTTTCCTGTCAGCACCCTGGGTTTGATATTTTCTGTGAGGCTTTTTCTTACTTTGAGAATCTTCTACTAGGAGATATGGGAATGAGAAATAGTTTTATTCTTGAATTAATAAGTTCTGGTTTTATTTATATTTTCTCTAAATTTTGCTGGAAAATGGAATAATTCCCTTTTTTAAGCTTCTCTCTCTATCCATATCTTACAATACACAGTTAAGAGAATTCAGTTGTCACTTTTGACATTCTGCCTGGAAATCTCCTTAGCCAGATTCACCAATTCATTAGGTATGTTTTCAATTTTTCACTTACCACAGGTGAAAATTTGCTAAACTTTCTGCCATTTTATAACGAGGATCTCTTTTCCTCCTGATTCCAGTAACATTGCCCTTGTTTTCCTTTAAGCCATCACTGACAATCTCTTCAGGGTTCTCCAGAATTTTATTAAAAGTCTCCTTAAAGTCCTCTCAGCTTTTCTTGACTCTCAGTCCCAGAGCGAACACCATGTATTTAAAACATGTTTTGTTACAGAGTACCCCACTTCTAGTGTGCTATTGCTATGTAAAGAATTAACCCCCACCAAACATAGCAACTTAAAACAGCAACAATTTAATGCTACTTGTGATTTTGTGGAATAAAAATTTGGGAGGGGCTTAGATGAGCAGTTCTTGCTTGACGTCTGTCATGTAGTTGTGGTCATACCAGATGAGACTGTAGCCATCTGAAGGCTCAACAGAGCTGGATGTTTACCGCCGCTCACTCACCTGGCTGTCAGGTAGGAGCTCACCTAGGCTACTACCTGAGGAACCTGGATACAGCTCTCCAGCACGACAGACCCAGCACAAAGGGCAGTTTGACTTTTCAAATGGTATCTGTTTTCTCCTGAAGCGATCATCTCGAGGAGGAGACCAACCTCCAGTTGCATGGCATTCTCTGACCTACCTCAGAAGTGACATGGTGTGTCTCTTCTGCTGTGCTCCATTGATCAGAACAGTCATAAGCCAGCCCAGATTCAAAGGGAAAAACATAGACACCACCTCTCATGGGAAGAGTGTAAAAAACAGTGTGGGGGGCATGTTTTAAAGCTGCCACCCCATTTCACTGAAACTATTTGTTCAAAGGTGCGCAATAACTTCCCAATCAGTCAACCCAGTGACCTCCTCCTAATTCTCATGCTGTTGAATCTTTCTCTGGCACTTGCAACTTTCTCGAAACTTCTTTCTCTCAGTGCATTTCCATAGCTCTCTACCCTCCTCCCCATGAGATAATCTTCTTTCTCTTGCCCTTTGATGCAGCATCTTGCAAAACTCTGTCCTCAGCTGTGTCTCTCGCCATTCTCCCCAGTAGTTCCCCTGGTGGTGGATGCATACTGTATCTGCTCAGCACCCCTTTCTTTGGGGGAATGACTGGGTTTTTTTCTAGTTATTATTCAGGGTCTTGGATAGAAACAGAGTTCCATTCACATGGATCAACCTAGAAGCCTTTAATGAAGGAATTATTTGTAGAGGTGTTGGCAATAACCAACAGCAGGAAGTCATTTTCATCCTTTAGTGTGACTGGGAAAGAGAAAGAAATAGTGTTTCCAGAACCAAGTGAGAGCTCCAGTTTTGCAGAATGAGCTACTCAGTAGCAGCTGAAGAGGGATGCATCCACTAACAATCTGCAATCCATACCCAGGAGGGAGCAGGGAAGAAATACCCAAGCTTTTCTCTCCTCCTGCCCTATGATTGTCTACCAGTGTCTCCCACCAAGCCCAGCTAGAAGTAAGCTGGCAAGGGAGTCTGGCTGATTTATTCATTGGAGTCAGCATTCGCTGCACTGAGCGGGGCAAAGAAGGATGGAGAATTGATCTGGGGTGACGGTAAGCAGAGAATAGCCACCAGACACAGGATGAAATTGCACACAAATGTTCTCTTCCTCCTTTTTGCATGAACACATATAAATAACGCTGTGCCTTGCCCTTTTCACTTAACAATATATTTTGGAAATCATTCTGTGTTGGTACTTTTTTGTGACTATGTCACGTTCCCTGGTGTGGACACATTTCTGTGTGCCAGCTGATCCTCTGAGGGGGGCAAGGCCTATGGACTTTGCTGGTCGGTGTAACTGTGCTGAGTCTGACTCAGGGTGATGTAACTGCCCGTGGTCACTCAGCTAGAAAGAGTCAGGGAAGAATCCAGGCGCCTGGTGCAGGACCGTTGCTAGCCCTGTAAGAGGACCCTGAGGAGTTGGGTGGGGTGTAAAGAGCCAGGGTCCTAACCTGGAGTGAGGGATGTCCCCATCCTGGACAGACAAAAGTCACTTTGTAATGAGAATGCTCTTAGACCCCAGACCCCAGAGTGTCTTCTAAAGTGGCAGAAGCCTGGTGGCTTCATATAATGCTGACAACTGACTGAAACATGGCGGTTTGAATTTGGGCCTCAGTGCTGTTTGAAATGTGTGTAGATGGCTGGCTGGCTTTGAGCAATGGGAGTTTTAAGGACTCAGTCCCTGAACGTCTGGTCGCACCCGATGGGTTTAAGTGGCCAGGTCCCTTGCTCTTAGACCCCAGACCCCAGAGTGTCTTCTAAAGTGGCAGAAGCCTGGTGGCTTCATATAATGCTGACAACTGACTGAAACATGGCGGCTTGAATTTGGGCCTCAGTGCTGTTTGAAATGTGTGTAGATGGCTGGCTGGCTTTGAGCAATGGGATTTTTAAGGACTCAGTCCCTGAACGTCTGGTCGCACCCGATGGGTTTAAGTGGCCAGGTCCCTGCTTTCCTGACTTTGCCTGATAAAAGGTGGCCCTCATCAGCAGCCTTTAACTAGGTCGTAGAGGGCCGACGGCCTCTCCACAGGACAGCCTGAGGTGGCAGGTTCACCCAACTCAGGAGGAGGAGGGTTTGCCCCCTTTCTGACCTGGCTAACTGGTCAACACCCTCCCCTCGTCCAGGGCCAGTGGTTGTAGAACTCTAGTAGGAAGAAATAATCCTCTTCGCTCCCCTCTTTGGCTTGGATTCCAGTTCTTCTCTTTCCTGCTGGGTCTGGAAAAGAACAAGAAGGTGCACTAAAGTCTGCTGCGTCCCTGTCCCAACATTAAGACCAGTACCCAGTCAGTTGAGTACAGGAGAGCGGCAGCATTTCCTTCTACACATTGATGCCTTGCACATGTCACCTCAGTCCTCTTGCATGTAAAGCAAGGGGTTGGACCCATTTTCTGGTCTGATTCCTCAGAGCTTGCTCGGTAAGCTGCGGCTCCTGGGGGCCCAAATGATTGAGGTTCAGCTTCCTGAGCCCCTGTCATGAGTCAGACATCGGGTTGGGCACTGAGGAGTTGCAGGGAAGTGATAGACACAGCTTGGGAATGGGCAGCCTGGTGGGAGGTGAACAGACGGCCTTGGCACATTATCAGTGTCCCCTGCAGAGACAGGGGCAGGAGGCTGGGCAGCCAGGAGGGTGCTCAGCCCAGCCTGGAGCTTCGCTAGAAAGCTTCCATCAGAGCCAGTGAGGACGTCTACATGTTGGTGAGATAAAGTAGGGGAGAAGGGGGCGGAAGGCAAGCTAGTGGGGTGCAGGCATGGATGGGGGCACCAGGGTGGGATTGTCACCTCAGCCACCGACAGTGCTGTGGGCTGCAGGCAGAGAGGGAGCCTTGGCTGGCATGGAAGTCTCTGCAGTCTCCACTGGGAACTGGCTCTTCTTGGTGATTAGGTGTNGGCTGGCATGGAAGTCTCTGCAGTCTCCACTGGGAACTGGCTCTTCTTGGTGATTAGGTGTTGAGACCGTGCCATAGTCAGGGTTGCCTCTTAGATTCAGTCCTCTGGTAACGGTGGCAGAAGCAGGGGCCTGGGACCTGGCAGGAGGGAGAGATGCAGCCAGAGAGACCAGTGACAGATGAGGCTACTGTAGTGGTTCAGACAAAAGATAATGAGGCTTGAACTAGGGGAGAAAGAGCAGAGGATGAGGTCAAATTGCCAGGGAGTGAGGTCTCCAGGACCATTGGTTTCTGGGGTTGGTGACTGAAACAATGGCCTTGTTCATCACCATATCCATAATGACCAGCCCAGAGCTGGGCACAGAGTGATGCTCAGTGGATCCCTGTAGAGGGAGGGAAGGAAGGAATGAAGGGAGCAAGGGAAAGGAAAGGAAATGGAGCTGAGTTACAGCAGGGGGAGCTGAGTATAGAATCTCCCGCTTGCAAATAGCCTTTGGGTTTGGTACAAGCAGAGCTACCTGGGCATTTAGGTGAGGTATGTCAGTCAGTGAGAGCTATCATGGGGGCAAATGTGCAGTGTGTCTATTTGCGCTCTTTGAGACCTAAAAAGTCATTCATTTCTCATTCATAAAGCTTCAATTGAATCCTTACTATGCCAAAAAGGCACAAGCACTGCCCTTGAGGGGTCCGCAGAGTGGTGATGGGGCTTCACTGCCCTTGAGGGGTCTGCAGGTGTGGGGGGTCTTCACTGCCCTTGAGGGGTCTGCAGGTGTGGGGGGTCTTCACTGCCCTTGAGGGGTCT
>NW_007730892.1:0-684 GCF_000696425.1 Galeopterus variegatus | reverse complement strand
TGACCCCCTGGAGTGTGACTTCAGGGACACGGGAAAGTCCATACCACTGAAAGACAGATCCGACTGATGCCCGAAATGCCACCACTTCCAACCTACCCCATTGTATCTCTTCCTCCTGATTTCTGTGTTAGTGTCCCCCTTGCACGGGAAGGTGACTGGAAGTGACAGGGACTATCAGAACTTGCTGCAGGCAGAAATCTGGATGGTGAGAACAGTCCCTCGGGGAGTCACAGATGAGGGAGAGAATGCGGAAGCGTTGGGGTGGGATGAGCAGAGGCTGAGACCCAGTTTTGCTTAGGGACAACTCTGAACAACCATAACTTGATACCCCAGGTGAGTGTCACAGGCTGTAGCAGTCGTTCTCAAAGTGTGGTCCCTGGACCAGCACTATGAGGACCACCTGGGGGGTTCTTAGAAATGCAAATTCTCAAGCTGCAGCCCAAACCTACTGAGTCAGAAAATCCTAAGGTGGGCCAGCAATCCACGTTTGCCTAACCCTCCAGGTGACTGGAACAGGTGCTGAAGTTTGAGAATCTCTACGGGAAGAGTCTTTTTCTTAACCAATTCTCCTTCACCCCCCCAACATTCTCTCTCCTTGGAAGAGAGATCAAAATAGTGGTGTCAGAATGAAGCTCATGGATTTAGGATGTTTCCTGGGGATCTTTGCCACTGGCCCAGTCTAAC
>NW_007730891.1:172958-177094 GCF_000696425.1 Galeopterus variegatus | reverse complement strand
GAAGAGGGAGTTTATCTGGGGCCGGCGCCCAGGGTGTGGCGGAGAGACGATCTGGGCGGGCTTCTCTTCCCAGCCCCCCCTAGGCTGGCCGGGACCTTCCCACGCTACCAGCCCCGTCTGAGAACCACGGGAAGAGTGGGACTATAGGCCGGTCCACAGGCCCCGGGGTGCTCAGCGTCGAGGTAAGCAAATAGCACGTCCCAATGGGGAGCTACGTCAGACAGAGATGACTGGCCTGCCGTCACTATGCCGGCCTTCTTCGACCCCACCCTAGAAAATGGAGGCAGCTTTGTTGTGGGCGCCCAGCCTGGTGTGATGGGTGGGGGCCAGGCGGGCGAGTAGTCGGGGTTCGCCCCGCAAGTGGGATTTTGCTGGGGGTGACTCACGGAGAACGCAGGGTGGGCCGTTCCGGCGTGTTTCAGATCGCCTCTGCGCAGTTCCTCCGCTGGCTCTCCCGGCCTTTGCCATGTGGGCCACCAATATTGTTCCCGCAGCCGGGCCTGGGCACCCGCAGGAGTCCTTCTCCATGCCGCCTCCAAAACCTCGAACCCGCTGCCGCTTATTTGTCGATGTAGGATCGTTGTTGAAAGATTTATTCGTCCTTTGTTGCTCTTGGAAATGCAGTCAATACTCTGGTATCACAGCACACAGCTCTCAGGATCGCGCTGTTTCCTGACGCGGGCGCTCCAGACCCGTCGCCATTTTTTCTTCAAGAAGCATTATTCAATGCAACTGATCGGTATTTGTATGATCTCAGCCTCCAGCACAGGGCCTGAGCACATCATGTACTCAATAAGTGGCTGAGTTTCGGAAGTCTAAAGTCCAGGGAACACTTCTGGTGAGGAACTTTTTCTTGGTAATGGCTCTCTACAGCAACACGGGATGTCTGTCACATGGCAAGAATCCTAAGAGAAGGAGTGAGAGCTATAGTTTTCTTTTTCTGTGATTCCTTTGTCTGGCTTTGGTATCTGGGTTATATCTGGGCAATACTGGCTTCTTAGGTGAAGCCATCTGGGTGTGGGCTTTTCTTTGTGGGATGATTTTTAATTAGTAAATAGTTTCTTTACTTGTCATATATTTATTCAGATTTTCATTTAAATCTTCTGTCAGTTTTGCTAATTTGTCTCCTAGAAATTTGTTCATTTCATCTAAGATATAGATATCTGTCTATATTTTAGTTGAACAAATACTTAGGAAGAAATAAATTACATACACACACACATACATACATACAGAAAGATCGATATTTGTATCTGTACCTATATGGCATAAAGTTATTCATGACATTTCCTTATTAAACTGTTTAATTTCTGTAGGGTCATCAGTGATGATAACACATCCGTTCCTGATTTAGGTTATTTGTGTCTTCGCTTTTTCTTGGTCAGTCTTACGGGTGTCAATTTTGTTGACATTTTCAAATAATCACCTTTTGATTCACAGATTTTCTTTAAATTTTAAAAAATCTATTTCATTTATTTCCACTTTGATCTTTATTATTTTCTTCAATCTGCCTCCTTTGGGTGTAAGTTGCTCTTCTTTTTCTAGTTTATCAAGTTGGAAAGTTACAGTATTGATCTGAGATTTTTTTTCTTTTCTGATATAGGTTAGTTTCTTTTCTGATTTAAAGCTGTAAGTTTTTTAAAAGTACTACTTTAGGGACATTTAGTTAATTTTGATGTTGATTTTGTTTTCATTCAGTTCAAGATATTATGCAATTTCCCATGTGATTTTCTTTTTAACCTATGGTTATTCAGAAATGTGCTGTTTAATTTCCAAATGTTTGGGTATTTCCTAAATTTTATTCTAAAGTTGATTACTTTTTTTTTTTTTTTGACAGCTGGCAGGTATGGGGATCTGAATCCGTGACTTTGGTATTACAACACTGTGTTTCTAATCAACTGAGCTGATCAGCCAGCCTTAAAGTTGATTTTTAATTCAATTCTGCTGTGGTTGGAAAATATATTTTGAATTATTTGACACTTATTTTATATCCTAGCATAATGTCTTCTTTGGAGATTGGTTCATGTACCTTTGGAAAAAAATGTACATTTTGCTGCCGTTGAAGATAGTGTTAAATAAATGCCAGTTAAGTCAAGTTGATTATGGGTTTTTTGTTTTGTTTTGTTTTTTTCCTTTTTGTCTTTTTTCATGACCGGTAATGGGATTGCAACCCTCGGTGTCGTGCCCGTACCGCGACCGGCAACGGGATCGCAACCCTCAGTGTTGCGCCCGCACCGTGCTCAACCAGTGAGCGGACCGGTCTCTACATGGGATCTGAACCCTCGGTGGGAGCGCCGCCGTGCTCTCAAGCGCCGCACTCTACTGAGTGTACCACCGGGCCGGCCCTGATTATGTTTTTGAAGTTTTCTGTGTCCTCACTGATTTTCTATTTGTTTTAATTATTATTGACAGTGGAATATTGAAATCTTCAACTATGATTGTTGAATTGTCTGTTCCTCTCCAATTCTGTCAGTTTTTGTTTCATACGTTTTGGAGTTATCTTGTTAGATGTGTATAGATTTGTAATAATCATATCTTCTTCATATATACACCTGTTAATCATTATTGCCAACAGGGAAACTCACCTAATCCTTGGTGTCCAGGGTTTTTATTGGGGCTCAATTAACATAGACACGACTGACTGCTTATATGGCTGACCTTAGTCTCCAGTTCCTCCAGAAATCTAGTTAATACCACATGGCTCAATAACCCTCACCATAAATCATATTATTAACATAAATAATTCGGCATGGCCCAAGCTACCCAGGTAAGCAAATACTCTCATCAGGCAGGACATTCTCAGGGCTTAGAGGTTACTGCAGAGGAACTGAGGGCAAAGACCAAATCTCTCTTAGGTAAAGTTAATCCTTTAGTATGTGATATAAAATAAGACAATTCTTATGATTTGCTTATTAGTACTTTGGGCTTCAAGTTGAGGTGTGTGGACCCACTGAGCATGCAGAGACTTTCGAAGCAATACATGGGCACACATACTATTTAAACACAGTGTCCAAATCAGTGGAACCTTCCATATGTTCTCTACTGAAATTGATCTGCCTGAAAATTCACCTGTCTCTGAGGCATTGTGCTGTGCTGGTTTTGCTTTCCCACCTCCTCTTTAATAGTCATACCACTTCTACTTCACAAAAGAAACCATACCTTTCACACATTGAGAAACTTGTTTCATTTAATTTTTTAAAACTTCATTTTATGTACATAGCTAGCATAGTTTCTTTTGTTGGACAGATGCCTTGGATAATCCATTCAGAGAAGATCACTTTGTCCAACTTAGTGAAGCCTATATCCTTCACATACTGACAGAAACACTGGTGGAACATATTGAGGCCTTATTTCTGGATCAGTCCGTGCAGCTTTGAGTAGAGGTGGCAAGAATGTGAACCCTGGCTGAATTTTTGCAGGTGGCTCCAGTAAAGTTGCTGGTGACCCATCCAGAAACTTGTTTTATTGCTCCAGGGTGTGAAAGCCCGTGATGCACCAAGTAAAGGAACAGTTAGAAATATTGGGGTTCTTTATTTAAGGTCACTACACTGCAGTGGTGACATCTGGACCCATAGTACATGTATGCTTAAAGTCAATTTGTTTTTCAACCCACAGGTCCTGGCTCCCCAGAAACAAGAGTGAAGGAATGAAGGAATCAAGTGAAGGAATGAAGGAAGAAGGAGGAAATTGTTGACCTTGGATATCATCATTTCTGGGGACAACTCTAACTGGATACCAAGATTTCTGACCTTAAGAACTTCATGGCAGATGCAGAAGGGACAAAATTTATAGGATCCATATTATCCACTATTTCCTGAGCACAAAAGAAAATGATTGAGGCCCAGGTAATTTTTGGTTTGTTATATTTTTCCTTTGTTTTTTGACAGATTTGTGATGGCCTGGAAAAGAGCAGTTTAAGTAAAAGAATTATAAATTGGGATAATTGGCTTCTGGAGAGAGATATATAACAGTCTCTACATTCAAAACCAGGGATCAGGAATAATATATTGTTTATAATGGTCATTCTAAATGACTAATATTGGAACATGATTTTTTTTTTTCGTTAAATTTTTAATTTGTCAATATACACTGTATATGATTATTATGGCCCATCACTGACACCTCCCTCCCTCCTC
>NW_007730891.1:86985-168948 GCF_000696425.1 Galeopterus variegatus | reverse complement strand
GGTTGGCCACTGCCCTGTGATCTGGTGTCCTCTGAGCTCCAGTTGCTGCCCTCCTGCCACATGCCCAGGTTCAGGCAATCACAGGACAGAAATTTCCCACTCTATTGTCGATGTTATTCAGAAAAGAAAGAAAACTCCCATTCCACCAGGCTGATGATCATGAGTGAGAATACTAATAGCCATTATAAGATGACTCCTTGACTAGGACAAATGTGGACTCCGGGGGACGGCAATGTGGCCTAAGTGCTGCTGGTGGTGGGAGACATCTCATCCATTTCCGATTTCCACAATGACTCAAGCCCCGCTACCTGGAGAGGGATTAGGGTTGCGGTCCTAAGTCCCTGAAATAGGCCCTGACATGTTACTTTCTTAAGAGCACGCGACGTCAAACAGTCCTTCCTCCTCCGCCCTCAATTTATGAGCCCCCGGGCCTTGGGTCCAGATCGGCGGTGAGGGTGGTCTGCGAGGTCCGCACACCGCCAGCCACCCACGCCTTCTTCCAGCCACCTCGGCAGGAGCCCCCGTCCTTCTCCCTTTTCCGCAGCCACCCGGCTTTCCTCATTTCCGCCCCCTCACCTGCCTCGGAACATGATTTTTGATTGTGTTGGATCCTACGGGTTACATTAGCTGTCATCTTAGGTCTGATATCTCCGACAGCCATTACAACCAGAGGAACACAAAAACCTTTGAGAATTGACTGTTAGGAGAAAGCAGACATGTTTTCAGTGACATAGTTTATGTCACTCAGGTCTTAGGACATTTCTTTGATGGGTTTCCTAGAGGTGATCAGTGGACAGTATCCTATTTTTTTTTTTTTCGTGACCGGCAATGGATCGCAACCCTCAGTGTCGCGCCCGTACCGGACCGGGACCGGCCACGGGATCGCAACCCTCGGTGTTGCTCCCGCCCCTCGCTCAGCCAGTGAGCGGCCAGTCTGTATGTGGGATCCGAACCCTCGGCGGGAGCGCCACCGCACTTCCCAAGCGGCGCACTATAGCAGTGTGCCACCGGGCCGGCCAAAGAATGAGTGTAGACATATGCAAGGTTGACTTAGCCTTTAGGCTCAGTAAACACAGTGCCCAGTACTTTTAGAGGCCTACAAAAATATTTTAATTTCTTTTAAAAATCATAAGGAAAATATGAACTTTTAGGCTGAAGTAAATGTTTTAATCTATGATATTATTAATACAGTCATCTTTATACCAACACAGTAGTAAAACATAAATTTTAAATAGTTTTTGTAGGGAAGGGGGGGCCCATTGAAGGCAAAAAAATGTCTAGAGCCCATGAAAACCATAATGTGGTCCTGGATATGTTGCTAGGCCTGTGAAACCATTACCACAATCAAGATAATGAACATTTTATCAAAAGCTTTATTGTTCGCCTTGGGAATTCTTCCCTTGCTCCCCCCTGGCATTCACAGCTATGCTTTCTGTCACTACAGATTCATTTGCATGTTCAGGAATTTTATTTTATTTTATTTTATTTTTCCTTTTTGTCTTTTTTCATGACCGGCAACGGATCGCAACCCTCAGCGTCGCGCCCGCACCGGACCGGGACCAGCAACGGGACCGCAACCCTCGGTGCTGCCCCCGCCCCTCGCTCAGCCAGTGAGCGGGATCCGGTCTGTATGTGTTATCCGAACCCTCGGCGGGAGCGCCACCGCGCTTCCCAAGCGGCGCACTGTAGCAGTGCGCCACCGGGGCGGCCCCTAGACAGTATCCTTAATCACAGTTTTCTGATAAATGTAAAAACAGATTTTCTATAGCTGTTTGTTACAGAGGGCCTCAGAATCTCCTCTGGGAATATATCAGTCAGAGCTCCGTGGACACAGTTCTTCAAGGGACCACAGTCTGGTTAGTCAGGGACCCAGCTTTGTGGCAGTCTGATTTTATTCAGGAATAAACCTAAGTGGAAAAATGGAAAGATTGCATGAGTTTTAAATGGTCCTCCATGAACAGGTAGTTGAACTGGAGTTTGAGCAGATTTGGTAGTAGTTATTTGAAACTAACTTTCTCTAGGAAAGTCTTGGTGTGTTGGCATCTACGGGGTTGGTTTTATAAGTTTCATTGTATCTCAGAAAGTTTAGTGCCTGTCCCTGTGTTGAAATCCAGTTCTTACCCACCTCTTCCTTTTTTTTTTTTTTTTAAGTACACAGGTGACTCATGGTAAAAGATTCCTTTCTAATCCCATAGAAATAATGTTTGCATTAACAAACAGCTGGTAGTATCTACTGCCTTTCATTGTGTGTGTGTATTTACAAGTACATATGTATATATCTACATATTTACATACTTAAATGTATACATCTATATAACATCTTATATGAATGGAATGATACTGCAAATAACATAGACAACTATAAAGGACACCCCATTGGCCTAAGTACCACTGGCCTGGTACCAATTGATTGTCTAAAAGAAAAATGACTGCATCAACTGAAGAACATTACTTATGTGGCTGTATAAAATTTCGTGAGTTCATAGTAATGTTAAAAAAAATCATCAAAGTTTGCTAGAAATGAATTATTTAATCTTTGAAACAATATATAACATAATCAAATGTATGCTCTTTTTGGCCGTAGAGGTGTGGATTCACTCTGACTTTAAGAAATTTTAGATTCAAAGTGAAATAGAGCACACTTCATTGATAAAGCTCAAGAGTCCTTGACCATTATGCTCATCTATGAATCACCTCTCCAGAATGAATTGTGGTTGTTATTTTAATGTACATCTTCCAGACTATTTTCAGTATATTGGCTTTCTTCACATGTTAGTGCCTGCAGGCCAACTTTCTTCTTTTTTACTTGAGGCAATGAACTTCAAGTGATGTCTGAGATAGTTTAACAATTCACATATTGATGAATGTTTGTTATTACAAATGATATGATAGTGAACATACCTGTTAATCTTTTTTTGTGGAATTATATCAATTTGTATCAATATTTCTTGAGAGGGCTGGCCAGTTAGCTCACTTGGTTAGAGTATGGTGCTGATTACACCAAGATCAAGGCTTTGGATCCCCATACTGGCCAGCTGCAAAAAAAAAAAATTTCTTTAGGGTGGTTACAGAGAAATCAGTTATGGGGTATGCAGTGTAGGCATTTTTCATTTTAATCTGTACTTGAAGCTACTGTCCAAATGGCTGTTCCAGTTCATAATTAATGTAACATTTGATTAGAAGTGTTGACTCTGGATCTAGTTGCCAGCTGTGTGACCTTGCATACTTCATTTAGCCATTATGTGCCTGAGTTTTCTCATCTGTAATGATATGGCACCTACCTCTTGAGGGTAGGGTATGAAATAATGAATTAACCTATACAAAGAATTTAAAAGAGATTATTCAGAAAGAAGCTCATTTAGTAGAACAGGCAGGCTGTGTCGTCCTCTTTGCCCCTTCGAGCCAGAGTGAGTAGTGTAATTCTCAAGAATTAAACTCCCATGTGATGTGGTTGATCTTCCTGAAGAAAAGGGAGAAGGACGTTGTGGATAAAGAGACAAGAGTTTTGCAGCACAATGCCCCATTCTTAGAACATTGCTAGGCATAAGAAAATAGACCCATTTCAGACTTCCAGTCAAGATTGCAGAATAGATGGTCCGTAGCATCACTCTCTCCCACAAATCAACCAATTTAAACTATAAAAACATAACATCAAGTGCATATGGAACAGGGAGACGTCCAGCGGGGGAAGCAGAAGCTCCATGGAGACCACATGCCCTGCGGGGCCACTGTCACACGATCCAGCAGATAGGCTTCACCGCTGCCACCCAGCTCCATTCCCAGCCCAGCCCAGTGTGCACAGACCAGGGAGATGTCCAGCAGGGGAGGTGGGAACTCCACGGGGACCACACTGCTGCCACGTGATCCAGCAGCCCAGCCCAATGCATACGGAGCACAGAGATGTCCGGCAGGGGAGACAGAAGCTCTTTAGAGTCCACACACCCTGGGGGGGGGCGCCGCTGCGTGATCCAGCAGCAGGGAGGCTTTACCGCCGCCACCTGGCTCCATCCCAAGCCCTGCCTAGCGTGCACAGACCACGGAGACATCCAGCAGGGGAAGGGGAAGCTCTGCAGAGACCACACGCTCTGTGGTGCCTCCTCACATCCCAGCAGCCTGGCCCAGAGTGCACAGAACAGGGAAAAGTCCAGCATAGGAGGTGGAAGGTTAGCAGAGATCACACATCCTGCGGTACCACCCTATAACCCAGCAACCCGGCCGAGTCCAAGCTGACCACAGAGGTGGCTCCCCAGAGAGACCCAAGACCTGAGGCAACCACACACGCAAGGCACTAGTGGCCAACTGAGCAGTCACTGAGGTAGCCATACCAAATCGGAAACCCCAGCAACATCTTAGTCAGTCAATAGTGTCAAACCTGTGGACTGTGAAACCCCCTGCTACAATGAATAAACATCAAAGAAAAGACACCAGAAATATGAAAAATCAAGAAAGTACACCACCAAAGGATAATAACTCTCGAGCTCTAGATCCTATACAACAAGAAGCCCTTGAAATGACTGACAAGGAATTTCGAGTGATAATTTTAAGGAAACTGAATGAGATATAAGGAAACTCAGCTAGACATCATGATGAAATGAGGAAAAGTATACAGGACCTGAAAGAAGAAATGTACAAGGAAATCAATGCTCTGAAAAAAAAATGTAGCAGAACTTGTTGAACTGAACAAGTTATTCAGCAAAATAAAAAACACAATGGAGAGTTTAGCCAGCAGGCTTGCAGAAGTTGAAGAGAGAACCTCTGAACTTGAAGATGGGCTGTTTGAAATAACACAAGCAGGCAAAAAAGAAAAAAAAAGAAAAAAGAATCAAAGGCATTGAAGAAAATCTGAGAGAGATATAAGACAATGTTAAGCGCTCAAATATCTGAGTCATGGGTATTCCAGAAGGGGAGGAAAAAGGAGACTGCATTGAAAACATATTCAACAAAATAGTGGCAGAAATCTTCCCAGGTATAGGAAAAGACACAGATCTTCAGATCCAGGAAGCTCAACGATCTCCAAATGTGTTCAACCCAAAAAGGTCTTCTCCAAGACATGTTATAGTCAAATTGGCAAAACTCAAAGACAAAGAGAGATTCTTAAAAGCTGCAAGAGAGAAGTGTCAAATCACCTATAAGGGAGCCCCAATCAGACTTAACATCAGACTTTTCATCACAAACCCTAAAAGCCAGAAAGGAATGAGATGATATATTCAAAATACTAAGAGCCAGAGATTGCCAGCCAAGAATACTCTACCCTGCAAGACTTTCTGTCCAAAATGAAGGGCAAATAGTATATTTCTTAGACAAACAAAAACTGCGGGAATTCACCACCACATGACTATGCTTACAAGAAATTCTCAAGGGAGTACTGGGTTTGGTTCCTGAAAAATAACTACCACTGCCATAAAAACCCAAGAAAAATCAAAACCCACTAGTATAATAAAAATGGCATTCATGAAGAGAAAACAAACAAAAAGGCTATCTACAACCCAAGGAACCAACAAACACAGAAAACAAACAGAAAATTAGAAAGGAAGGAGCAAAAGACACCTAAGACAACCAAACAATAATCAATAAAATGCTAGGAATAAATCAACACTTTTCAATAACAACTCTTAATGTAAAAGGCTTAAATTCCCCAATCAAAAGACACAGACTGGCTGACTGGATTCAAAAGGAAGACCCAACTATATGCTCCCTTCAAGAGACCCACCTCATTCATAAAGACTCACATAGACTAAGAGTGAAAGGATGGGAAAAGATTTACAATGCAAACAAAAGAAAAACGAGCTGGAGTAGCTATTCTTGTATCTGAAAAAATAGATATTAAACTAAAAACCATAAAAAGAGACAATGAGGGACACTACGTAATGACAAAAGGATTGATCCATCAAGAAGACATAACAATCATAAATATATACGTACCCAATGTTGGAGCAGCCAGATTTATAAAACAAACTCTATTAGACCTAAAGAAGGAAATAGACACTAATCCCATAGTAGCAGGGGACCTGAACATGCCACTGTCCATATTGGACAGATCATCTAGGCAAAGAATCAGCAGAGAAACACAAGATCTAAACAATACTCTAGACCAATTGGACTTGGCAGATATCTACAGAACATTCCATCCAACAACCTCAGAATATTCATTCTTCTCATCAGCACATGCATCATTCTCCAGGATAGATCACATATTAGGACACAAATCAAGTCTCAACAAATCAAAAAAATTGGAATTATCCCATGTATTTTCTCAGACCACAATGGATTAAAACTAGAAATCAATAATAAACAAAACCCTGAAAAGTATACAAACACATGGAAATTAAACAGCATTCTACTTAATGACATATGGGTCCAAGAAGAAATCAAGTAAAATCAAAAAGAATTTATTGAAACTAATGAAAATAATGATACATCATACCAAAACTTGTGGGATACAGCAAAGGCAGTACTAAGGGGGAAATTTATTGCATTAAATGCCTACCTCAGAAAAATGGAAAGATGGCAAGTGAACAACCTAACACTGCATCTTAAAGAACTAGAAATAACACTTCATCTTAAAGAACTAGAAAAACAAGAACAATCCAAACCTAAAGTTAGCAGACGGAAAGAAATCATTAAGATCAGAGCAGAACTTAACGAAATTGAAACCCAAACGACAATACAAAAGATAAATGAATCAAAAAGTTGGATTTTTGAAAAGATAAATAAAATTGACAAACCATTAGCATGTCTAACAAAAACAGAAGAAGAGAGAAGATTCAAATAACAAAAATTAGAAATGAAAAAGGTGATATTACAACAGATTCATCTGAAATACATAGAATCATTCGAGACTACTATAAACAACTATACACCAACAAATTTGAAAATCTGGAGGAAATGGATAAATTTCTGGACACACACAAGCTCCCAAAACTGAGCCATGAAGATGTAGAAAATCTGAACAGACCAATAACAATAAAGGAGATTGAAGCTGTTATCAGAAAACTCCCAACAAAGAAAGCCCAGGACCAGATAGATTCACAGCAGAATGTTACCAAACATTCAAAGAGGAATTGACACTGATTCTTTAAAAACTATTCCAAAGATTGAAACAGAGGGAAATCTCCCTAACTCACTCTATGAAGCAAACATCATCCTGATACCAAAACAAGGTAAAGATATAACCCAAAAAGAAAACTACAGGCCGATATCCTTGATGAATATAGATGCAAAAATCCTCACTAAAATACTAGCCAACAGAATACAGCAACACATACATAAAATTATTCACCACAATCAAGTGGGATTCACCCCAGGGATGCAAGGTTGGTTCAACACATGCAACTCAATAAATGTGATACACCATATTAATAAAATCAAACACAAGGGCCATATGATCATCTCCATACAGAGTTAAAAGACAACCAACAGAGTGGGAGAAAATATTTGCATAATATACATCTGACAAAGAATTAATATCCAGAATATACAAGGAACTCAAAAAAAAACCGATGGGGGAAGAAGACATAACAGCTACAGTTCCTTGAAGTTGATACAACAAGCAAACAGAAAGGACATTGTTGGCTGGGAGGGAGGAGACAGAGGAGGGAGGGAGGTTTCGGTAATGGGCCACAATAATCACCCACATTGTATATCTACAAAATAAAATTAAAAAAATAAAATAAAATAAAATAAAAATAAAAAATAAAAAAAACTGTAAAAAAGTTAAAAATAAAATATGAACTTGCAAAAAAATAAATTAATAATTCTGTTTAGCAATAAGCTTGCTTGGTCTACATTCTAGTCTCAATATATCTGAAGCCTCACTGTTGTAGTATCTGAGTGCTTTCCTGTTCTTTTCAGGTGGGAAATATGAGATTGTATCTTTCTTAATCAAAGATACAAAATTGTGGAATACTAAATTACCAAGTGCTATTTTGCACTATTTTTACTTAAAATTAATCGCCTTTTTTGTGTGTGTGGTTTTTTTGTGACTGGTAAGGGGATTGGAACCCTTGGCTTGGTGTCGCCCGCACCGCACTCAGCCAGTGAGCGCACTGGCTATCCCTATATAGGATCTGAACCTGTGGCCGGAGCGCCGCTGTACTCCCAGCGCCACACTCTCCCGAGTGAGCCACAGGGTCAGCCCTTAATCGCCTTTCTAATGTTAACTTAATAAAATATCATGCTGATAGGTTAAAAAAAAAATAAGACAACCAACGGAGTGGGAGAAAATATTTGCAAAATATACATCTGACAAAGGATTAATATCCAGAATATACAAGGAACTCAAACAACTTTACAAGAAAAAAACGAGCAACCCAATTCAAAAATGGGCAAAAGAGCTAAGTAGGCATTTCTCTAAGGAAGATATACAAATGGCCAACAGACATATTAAAAAATGCTCAACATCACTCAGCATCAGGAAAATGCAAATCAAAACTACACTGAGATACCATGTCACTCCAGTTAGGATCGCTAAAATCCAAAAGACTCTGAATGAAAAATGCTGGCGAGGTTGCGGAGAAAAAGGAACTCTCTTACATTGTTGGTGGGAATGCAAAATTTTGCAGCCTCTATGGAAAAAGGTATGTAGGTTCCTCAAACAAGTGCAAATCGATCTGCCATATGACCCAGCTATCCCACTGGTGGAAATATACCCAGAGGAATGGAAATCATGAAGTCGAAGGTATACTTGTTCCCCAATGTTCATAGCAGCACTCTTTACAATAGCCAAGAGTTGGAACCAGCCCAAATGTCCATCATCAGATGAGTGGATATGGAAAATGTGGTATATCTACACGATGGAATACTACTCAGCTATAAAAACGAATGAAATACTGCCATTTGCCACAACAGGGATGGACCATGAGAGAATTATATTAAGTGAAACAAGTCAGGCACAGAGAGAGAAATACCACATGTTCTCACTTATTGGTGGGAGATAAAAATAAATAAAAAAATTCACACACACACACGCGCGCGCGCACGCGCACAAAACCGGGGGGGAGAAGAAGACATAATAATTAGAATTCCGTGAAGTTGACACAACAAGCATATAGAAAGGACATTGTGGGGTGGGAGGGGAGAGAGGGAGGAGGGAGGGAGGTTTCGATAATGTGCCATAATAATCATCACATTGTATGTTGAAAATGATATTTAAAAAAAAAAAAGTTTAGAAGAGTGCCAGTGTATAAGAAAAGTAAGCTTTTTCTCTCTACAGTCACACAATGCTTCCTATACCAGATGTGTGGATTTTCCCCTACACATCAATTCCATTCTTCATAGGACACCAGCTGGGTATTCTACAGTTTTCTCAGATCAGACACTAACTGTTTAATGTATACCCCACAGGTTAAGGCTCCAGTCCCATAAGACTGCCTTCTACTTCAGTAGCCAATTTAAAGTGCTGGGTCTCCTGTTCACCCACAACTTCTGTCCAACTTGGCTACAAATCAGAGTTTCCTATGGCCCCCTCCTCATGTTTGTGTAACTGTAGCTTTTCAGTTAAAATTTATTCCCTGTTTACGTTGCTTATTCTAGGGCTGTCTTGATAGCTCAGTTGGTTAGAGCATGGTGCTGATAATGCCATGGTCCAGGGTTCAATGGATCCCTGTACCAGCCAGCAGGAAAAAAAAAAATTGCTTGTTCTTTCAGTAAGTTTCCATAGCTAACCTCTCACTCTGTTACTTCCTATTTGCCTTTTAAGATAATGCCCCTCTGGCATAGAAGGAATGAGCTGTGTGCCTAAGGTTTTTTTCAGGATCATTGGGGTTAGCTTGACCCAACAAAAACCCGGCTAGGCTGGCTAAGCCTATAGACATCTCTACTGAGTCTGCTGGAATATCTGACCTTTGACATCAGAGGGTTGAGGGCTCCACCTCCAGATCCTGTTAAGGTAGTCATCTTCTGAATATGCAGACAGCCACGGAGAGTCCCACGCCCCCTTCCCCCCAAGTCCTCTCACAAGCACCCAACCTAAGTCACCAGAGGATTGTGGGAGAAAATGTAGGAGAATCACCCCTCGACCCACCCTTCCTCTTAGGGTGCCCGCTCTAAGCACATTAACATTGCAGGACCAACAACATTAGATCCTTTAAGGTAGTCATCTTCTGAATATACAGACAGCCTGCGCAGGTGCGGATCACTGAAGGACTCCTCCAAACCTTTTAACAAATCAAGATCCCCTGTGCCTTGCATTGACCCTGACAACTCCCCGCCCCCCCCGCCCCCACCCGTGAATGTACTGTCCTTCTCATTGAGGGCAAGATGGATCTGAGGTGCAAATCTCCCGTCTTCTCATAATGGTTGCCTTGTGATTAAACTTTCTTTCTTTACTACAAAGATATCTCCTTTGGTGACTGACTTTCTGTGTCTTAATGGGCAAATGGACCCCACTTGGTTCGCCAACATTTATCTGCTAGGACAACTGACAGAACTCAGGAATACAGTTTACTTAGATTACTCGTTTATTGTAAAAAGATACAACTCAGGAACAGCCAGATGGAAGAGATGTATGGAGCAACGTATGGGGGAGGGGCACAGAACTTCCATGCCCTCTCTGGGGGTACCACACTCCCAGTACCTCTGCATATCTGGGAACTCATAAGCTCTCCAACCCCCCTACTCCATCTAGGTTTTTATGGCAGTTTTAGTACTTAGCATGATTGGTTAAATCATTGGCTATTGGTGATTGGATTCACTCTCCAGTACCTCTCCATTCCCCAGAGGTCAGGGGTTGGGGGTGTATAGTTTATATGCAAATACTGTGCAATTTTATATAAGGGACTTGAGCATTCTTGGATTTTGATATTTGGGAGGAGATGGGGGGAATCCTGGAACCAATCCCCAGTAGTTACTGAGTGACGACTGTATACATGATTTTCTATTAAAAGTTGTTTTTTTGTTTGTCTTGTTAACCCAAATCTTTCTAATCAACTTTAATGGTCTTTTGTGTTTTAGATATAACTTGTATAGTTTCTTTTATTCTCTTACATTTATTTAAAAGTACTGTCTTGTAAATTTAGGATGTGGAATCTGTTCATGGTTGATTCTTACATTGGCTATGAAGTCTCTGGTAATGTAGGAATGTTTTATTTGTCCTGATGTCCTTTGCATATGTTTAGTATTTAAAAATCACTGCTAAAATGTACAGATGAAACACAGGATTTTGCTCCCACCAAAATGTATTTGAGAAAGGAACATATATACAGGCTACATGGTGAACATTAGAAAAACTTCCCTCATACTTCTAAATATATAACTTCCCTCATATTTCTTCTAAATTAATAATAGGAATTCACATCATATTAAACAGGACTTTGTTATTACAGGAATCACTAACACTGGAGGATGTGGCTGTGGAGTTCACCTGGGAGGAGTGGAAGCTCCTGGGCCCTGTTCAGAAGGACCTGTACTGGGACGTGATGTTGGAGAACTATAACCATCTGGTATCACTGGGTAAGGATAGGTCCCCATGTGTCACCTAGAGAGTGCCCCCACCCCTTTTTTCCTCACCCGTCCTTTTTTCTCTCACTGTCATTTTTTTTTTCCTCACCTAATGAAAGCTTTATAGTCATTGTGTTCTGAAATGTTAGAATTTCAGTCTCCCTGGCCCCAAACAAAGTGGTGTAATCTCCCCTATTCTGAAAGAGAACTTTTATGTTGCTTATGAGAAATCATTATGTTTCTCAAATGTAATATTTTTCTATCTTGACATAATGTACCCTAATATCACGTACATTTCTAAATAGTCTGTCTTTTCTCATGAACAGGGTATCAAGCTAGCAAACCAGAAATACTCTCCAAGCTGGAACAAGGAGAAGAACCATGGATAATAGAAGATAAAACCCAGAATAGAACCTGTCCAGGTGTGTGAGTGAGAACCAGCAAGGGGAAAGGCTAAGGAAGTCAAATTCTAGTCATTAAGGGATAGTGTCATAGCTGTGAAGCACCTAAGGATTCCTAAACAGGTCTTCCACATATTGATCTCCCCATATAGGAACTTTTTTTTTTAAGGGTGTTTAGCTTTAAATTTACTGTATGTTTCTTCTTATATCTGGTCCTTATTTATTTCATTTTACATGTTTATAATTTTCTTGCATCCTTTTTTTGTTTTTTTCTCCTAGCTGGTCTGTACAGGGATCCAAACCCGTGACCTTGGTGTTACCAGCACCATGCTAACCAAGTGAGCTAACTGGCCAACCCTAATTTTCTTTTATACTGGGATCATACAGTTGACAATAAAGAGTCAGTGCCACCAAATCATCTTTGAAGCACTTTTATTACATAACATTCTTATGGAAGAATTTGTTATTCTCTTCTTTCCTAGATATCAGGAAAGCTGACAGACATCTGCAAGGGCACTCTCAGAGCCAAAGATTTCTGAAGAACATGCAACAATGCAATGAAAAGAATACACTTAGAAATATTGTTCATCTGAGCAAAACACATTTTTCTGTAATCCAAAATCATGATATGTTTGATTTATACAGAAAAACTTTGAAATCAAGTTTAAGTTTAGTCAACCAGAAGAGAAGACATGAAGTAAAGAACCCCATTGAGTTTAATAGAGGTGAGAAAACCCTTCTACATAGTACACATGAACTTAAATTCTGTGGAAGTACAAAATGCATGGGTACTAAATTCCAAGTCCTGAAGCATCAGATGACTCACAGAATTGAGAAAGCCCATGCATGCACTGATTGTGAGAAAACCTTCTTCAGGAAGTCTCAGCTCATTTGCCATGAGATGATTCATACAGGAGAGAAACCAGGAAGTGGTCAGTGTGAGAAATCATCCAGGAGTCTCATGTTCACTAAGCATCACAGAATTCATACAAGAGACAAACCCTATATACCCAATGAATATAGGAAAGGCTCTACTGTGAAGAGCAGTCTTGTTGTACATCAGCTAACCCATACAGGAGAGAAATCCTATATATGCAATGAGTGTGGAAAAGGCTTTACAATGAAGCGCTATCTAATTGCTCATCAACGAACTCATAGTGGAGAGAAACCTTATGTATGCAATGTATGTGGAAAGGGTTTCACCGTAAAGAGCAATCTCATTGTACATCAGCGAACTCATACGGGGGAGAAACCATATATATGCAGTGAGTGTGGAAAAGGCTTCACTATGAAGCGTTATCTTGTCGTACATGAGCGAACTCATACTGGAGAGAAACCCTATACGTGTAGTGAATGTGGGAAAGGCTTCACTGTGAAGAGCAATCTCATTGTACATCAGCGATCTCACACTGGGGAAAAATCTTATATATGCAATGAATGTGGAAAAGGCTTCACTGTGAAGCGCACTCTCATCATACATCAGCGAACTCATACGGGAGAGAAATCTTATATATGCAACGAGTGTGGAAAAGCCTTCACTACAAAGCGCACTCTCATTATACATCAGCGAACTCATACTGGAGAGAAGCCTTATGAATGCAATGAATGTGGTAAAGCATTCAGCCAGAAGATATGCCTCATACAACATGAGAGATGTCATACAGGAAAGACTCCGTTTGTATGTACCGAGTGTGGAAAATCCTATTCGCACAAATATGGTCTCATTACCCATCAGAGAATTCACACAGGAGAGAAACCTTACGAGTGCAATGAATGTGGAAAAGCCTTCACCACAAAGTCAGTACTCAATGTACATCAAAGAACTCATACAGGAGAGAGACCATATGGATGTAGCAATTGTGAGAAAGCCTTCTCCCACTTGTCAAACCTTGTTAAACATAAGAAAATGCACACAAGGGAAATGGGTAGATTCAGTCAAGTTGAAAATTGCTTTAACAGAGAGTCACAGCTTATTACTTACAAATGAACTCATGCCTATTGATGCAATGACTGTGGAAATGCCATCTGTGGCAACTCACACTTCATTAAATATCAGTGTGTTTCTAGGGAGATTGGATGTAATCATGGTACTGCCTATTGTCAGATATGTGCTCTCAGGAGTTAAAGAGTTTACCCAGGAGATAAACATGGTGAATACAGTAAAATATGATAGTGCCTTTAGCAATCCTTTACCTCACATTTGCTGTCAGTGAAAACATGTTGGATAAACCCTAATTCATCTAATGTGATGCCTTGAGCAAAACTTCTAGTTCCTATATCTGAAAAATGTATAGTGAGACAAATTCTGTGAATGCAGAGACAGAAAAGCCTTCTGTGGGAAGGTAGACTAGTCAGGGTTCATCATAGATCATCACTGAGCTCATTATTGATAGAAATGTAATGACCATGGCAAAGTCGTTACTGAGTGAGTGTCAGTTTACATTGGAGAATAATGTTAAAATGACTGTATATATGACAGGATTTTTTGTGGTAAATTCTGCTTCATCATTTGTCAGGAAATGAAATAGAAAACAAATGTGTTCTGTCCAATAGATATATAATGTGAAAAACAAATAAAATTTAAAAAGAAAATAAAAGTGTTCTGAATATGGTAAATGTGAAGCACCTTTAGCAAAATATGAGAGAGCTCATGAAGGAATGAAGTTCAGTGAAAATTATGAGTGTTTAAATGCTTTTTGTTATAAGTCTAACCTCATTATACATCAGATGAGACACCCGATGTGCATTTTCCAAGAGACTACCTTGAATGTCATTTCTAGTAGCCTTGTCAGTTATTCCACAATTTTAAAAAATAGTCTACTCTTTTCATCAGTGATTTTTTTTTTCCCTTTAGCAGCTGCCTGCTGCAGGGATCAGAACCCTTGACCTTCGTGTTATCAGCACCATGCTCTAACCAAGTGAACTAACTGGACAGCCCAGATTATTTTTATTGTTATGTACAATTGTGGTATAAAAAGAAATATATTTGGTCCTTGTCCCTGGTTCCTGGTGCAGAGCCCCTAAACCCCTTGGAATTTCATGAGTGGTAGGAGTGTTTTTTGTTACACATAGCAAGCCCATCTAAATCACACCTGAGTTTATGTTACTTAAGTTGGGGCCCCTAAATAGCCTCAGAGTGAGGTTGGTGAGATGGCACAGTCCACGCCATGGCAGGATCCTAAAGGAATCAGCTTGGGCTGCCCTCTCCGAGTTGGCAAGGCTGCTGGAGGGAGAGCTCTTGGCAAGGCCACAGCTATGAGCACTTGCTACAACCGTAAGGGCTACGGCCTCGGCTTCATGGTACTGCTTTTGCTTTCTCTTTCGATATTTTGGTTAGCATGGCAGTTCTCTGAATTCCCAAAAGATTATAAAAATAACACAAATGATTTTGTGGTCATTGAACTAAACATTCCCACAGAGGATCCGAGTAAATTGGACAATTTAAAATTATCCCCTTATGATAAATTGACCACACCAACATATGTTCCAAAAGCACTGCTCATGACTAAATATGAGCTGCAGCCTAAACAAGCGAAGTTATTTCAAAAAGGAAATTTCCATCCTCTCCCGACCATCTGGGTAAATGGATATATAGGATACAAAATGGGGAAAGGAAAAATTTGGTATCCCCCTAGGGGACGTCCAAAATATGATGTAAGTTGGCAAACATCATTTACTGGAGATTATATTAATGGCAAGAGAATGGTTGGTATTAATGGGAAATTATATGATTGGGATAAATTAAGTATGTGGGAATGAAACTGTAGAATTCCCTTTACTTGGTGGTGTCCGGTTTTAAATAAATCATTAAGAATCAGGTGTTGGGATAAAAATATATGCTGTAAAATTATTAAACCTGCAAAATTAGATCTTAGAAAAATAAGAGTGCAACTAGTTTTGTGAGGGATGGTGCTGTGCACAAGGGCACTTTGACATTTAGATCAAGATTACAGGGCCACAGCCAATGCATATCCTTAAAATGTGCATGATAATGCTGCTCAAATATCCACTATCCTTTTTCCATATGAACAGTAGGTTCATTCCATTAGAACATAAAATCATTAGACCCCCATTAGAATTTAAATGTTAACATTTTTCATTTTAGCAAAGTTGTATTTACATTTAAGAATAGATATAGGTTATCTAACACTTTGTAACCAAAATAGAGGCCACCCTGTTAATAGGGTGGATATTACCACAGCTTGCTAACAGAAAAAGGTCACAAGATAACTTCAAGACAATGAAGGGGTGGTTCCGATCTGATAACCTGATTCCAGGAAAAAGAAGCATGAGTTGATCACCTGAGACATGCTGACAAAAGGAAACGACTGGCTGACCTCTAAAAAAGTTTCCTTCCTGCTTTTTGGACTATTGATTTAAGCTTGCTGATACAACAGAAATAGTACCCAAAACCCCCCTGCAGAGAAAAATCTAAATAAAAGGCATTGTCTCATGCTTTACTGGGCTCCAGCCCCAAAGCGCTGACAGCCCACAGAGAGAGAATGTGCATAGTGATGCATTGAGGTCTCTGTCTGTGTTTGTTATTTTCGCTGACCCTCTCCATCCCTTTTCGGGTACCCACCTCTTGCTGAAACTGGACTTCAGCAGTGAGATTGAATAATTAGACAGTGGAAACTTTCAGTCCCATTTCCCCCACCTCTTGGAAAGGGAGGGAGTCCGGAAATTGAACTGAACAGTGTGGTATAGGAACTTCCAAATTGGCAAACATATCCATTTGCCAGGAGGGTGATGCAGTTCCAACTCCATGGAACAGAGGCTCCTGAGCTTGGGACCCTTCTAGACTTCACTCTATGTACCTCTTCATCTGGCTGTAACTTTGCATCATTTGTAATATACCAGTAAATGTAAGTAAACTTTTCCTGAATTTTGTGAGCTGTTTTAGCGAATTATTCAAGCTGAGGAGGGGGGCCATGGGAACCCTCAATTTATAGCTAATCAGAAATACAGAAGTACTCAAGACTTTTGACTAGCATCTGTTGTGGGGTCAGTCATGTTGGACTGAGCCACTCCAGTTGTGGAGTCTGCACTAACCTGGAGTAGTTATTGTCAGAATTGAATTGTAGGATACCCTCTTCATATGGGAGAATTGGAGAATTGATAGATGTCAGAGAATACCACAGAACAATGCAGGAGTGTTTATGATCACCTCATATGTGATTTGCTGTTACCTTTCTTTGACTCTAAACTTAATTGTAAACTTAGCATACTGAAGTTGTTTAAAAGAAAACTGAATATCTAAAATTTATAAATATAAGAACATAGTTGGACTTAGCTAACCTTACGTATATGACCAAAAAATGTAGAAAACCACCTTCAGATTAAATAATGTTAAACTCACAAGAAATTGCAAAAATAATCTAGAGACTTCCCTAGTATTCTTCACCCAACTTCTCTCACTAAAAACATCTTACATAAACATATTTTCTTATTAAAACCAGGAAAATGACATCAGTAGAATACTATTAACTGAACTCCTTATTTGGATCTTACTAGTTTTACATGAGTTTTTTTAGTTTGTAATTCTAAGAAGTCATATTACATGTATAGATTTGTGTAACCACTACCACAACCAGGACATAAAACTAATCTAAAAAAACTCCCTTATGCTGCCTTTTTATCCTTACACTGTCTATCAAAACCTCTCTGCCATTCACTTAATCTTTTTTCCATCAGTATAATTTTGTCATTTCATGAATTTTATAAGAATGGAATTATTTTTATAAATAAGTTGTATTTATATAAATTTGTGAATTTTTATTAATAGGGAGTATGTAAGCTTTTGGCATTTTTGTCACTCAGCAAATTGTTCTTAAGGTTTATCTGAATTGATCAACAGTTTTATTTTTATTAGTGAGTATTATACACACTTGATATGCCATTTTGTTCATTCATCCTTGAAATAGATTTACATTGTTTCCCTGATTTTAACTGTTATAAATAAAGATGCAGTGAAATCTACATATAGTGTTTTGTGTGAACATAGTTTTATTTCTCTAGGATAAATATTCAGTTGTACAATTGCTGACATATGTGGTAAGTTGTGTTTAGCTTTATAAGAAACTACCAAATTTTTCTCTGGAGTGGCCGCACTATTTTACATTCTTACTAGCAGAGTTTGAGATTCAGTTGTTCTCCATCCTCTCCAGCACTTGCTATTTTCAGTCTATTTTATTTTAGCCATTCTACTAGCAACCCGAGAGAATTGGTTACTCTTCGTCCTCATTAGCACTTGGTATTGTCATTATACTTTACATTAGCTCTTCTATTAAGTATGTAGTAGTCTATGGTCTTGAGTTTAACTTGCATTTTCCTAATGGCTAATGATGTTGAACACTTTCTGATTACTTATTTGCTATTTGTATATCATCTTTGTTGAAGTGATGGTTCAAGTTTTGCCCATTTTCTATTTGGGTTGTTTTCTTGCTGTGTTGTTTTTTAATGTTTCTTATATATTATGGACACATGCTCTTGCTGGAAACATTTTCTTGCCTTCTGTAACCTCCTTCACTCTCTTAGTAAGGTCTATTTCAGAGACAACATTTTTAAATTTCATGAAGCTCAATATATTCATTTCTTTTTTCTTTATAGATTGTGATTTTATTTATTTATTTATTTTTTTATGGTGGGAGCTTTCAGTTAAGGTTCATTTTCTTTTTCTGTGTATTTGCAATTGTTCCAACACCATTTCTTGTTAAACCTGTCTTTTTTCCCATTGAATTGTATGTACACCTTTGTCAAAATCAGTTACCCATACTTGTGTGTTTCTAATCCATTGCTACTACACTGTTTTGATTACTGTGTCTCTGTAGTAAGTTTTAAAATTGGGTAATCTGATTCCTCAATGTTCTTTCTCAAAATTGTCTTAGCTATTCTAATTTTTTGGCTTCCATATTAATTTTAGAATAAATTTGTCTCTATAAAATATGTTAATATTTTTATTAACATTACATTAAGTCTATAAATCAAGTTTGACATATTTGGCATCTTTACTATTTTAAACCTTTCAGTCTATAAAAATGGGGTTTCTTTCCATTTAGTTCACTTTAATTTCTTTCATCAACATTTTGTGGTTTATATCCTACATGTTTTTTGTTAATTTTAGGTTTAAGTGAGTTTTCTGAGGGTGGGGGAAGTTAGTGAAAATTGTATGGTTTCCAATGATTTATTAGCCTTGTATCAATCTTTCCAAACTGACATATTATTTCCAGAAGTTTAAAAATATTTTTCAGATTGTTGAAAATTTATACACAGATGATCTATGGTATCTATGAGTAGGAACAGTCTATAATTTGTTTGTTTTCAATATGTATTATTTCTCTTTCTTGATTTACTGCACTGGCTAGGACTTCCAGTATTATCATAAACAGGAGTGGTGAGATTGGACATGCTTGCCGTGTTCCTTGTTGGTTTTTAAGGGGAACAATTCAGTCTTTCAACATTAAGCACAATGTCAAGTGTTGGGTTTTTGGTAAATGCTATTTATAGTGTTGAGAAATGTCCCTTCTAGAGCTAATTTGTGAACTTTTAAAAATTATGAATGGATTTGAAATTTTGTCAGGTTTTTTTTTGCATCACTTCATATAATAATGTAGCTTTGCTTCTTTTCAGACTTCATACGTATCAAATACAAATATATCAAATATACTGTACAGAATTGGTATTCTTTCTTCAGTACTGAGTAGAATTTACCTGTGAGTCCATCTGAGCTTTCAGATTTATTTTCCAGAAGGTTTTAAAATATGAATTTAAGTTTTTTAATAGTTACAGGACTATTCAACTCATCTCTTTTTGGGTGTGATTTGTTAGTTCATGGTTTTCAAGAAATTGATATATTTTATTTACGTCGTTCAATTAATGTTTTACATAGTGTTCTCTCATCCTTTCAATGTTTGTGACGTCTGTATCCCCTCTTTCATATCTCTTACTGATACTTTGTGCCTTCTCTCCTTTTATTCTTAGTTTTGCTAGAAGTTTCTCAATTTTATTGGACCTTTTAAACAAAGAAATTTTGGTTTGATTGTTTACATTTATTTTTACACTCATCTTTATTACTTTATTATACCCCCTTTGGACTTATTTAGTTCTTATTCTAGTTTCATGAAATGAAGCTTCAATTATTGTTGAGGTCTTTCTTTTCTAGTATAGGCATTCAGTCCTATTAATTTCCTTTGAAGCATTGTTTTCACTTTATCTCATAAATTTTGATACGTTGTTTTTTCATTTTCATTCACGTGCATGTATTTTTAAACTTTCCTTGAGATATTTTTGATTCATGTATTAGACATGATGTTCAGTTTCCAAGTGATTGGAAATTTTCCTGTTATTGATTTCTAGTTTTAATTGGTTTTGCTTAGACAGCATATTTTCTTTTTCTTTACTTTTATTTATTAATTTTTTTGGTGGCTGGCTGGTAAGGGGATCTGAACCTTAGACTTTGGTGTTAACAACACCACACTCCAATCAACTCGACTAACTGGCTAGCCTCAACCATGTCAATTCTTTTAAAGCTGTGGATATTTGTTTTATGGCCCAGAATATGATCTATCTTGGTGAATAGTTCATGTATACCTGAAAATAATGTGTGTTCTACTGTTGTTGCATGCAGTGTCCTATAAATGTCATATATTTTTTATTGGTTAATGGTACTGCTTAGTTCAATATCTTTGCTGCTTTTCCATTTACTCTGACAGAAATGTTGAAGTCCTCAGCTGTAATTGTGGATTAGTCTACTTCTTTCAGTTCCCTCACTTTCTCCTTCATGTATTTTGAAATACTGGGGGATTATTTGTTGTACACACATCTAAGGTTCTTATGTTTTCCTGAATAAATTGACCTTTGTATCATATGTGATGGCTTACTTGTTATTGGTAATTCACTTTGCTCTAAAGTCTCCTTTTTCTGATAGTAATAGAGTTATTTCCACTTGGAGTGTTTGCATGGTCTATTTTATTTTATTTATTATTATTATTTTTTCTGCATGGTTTATTTTATTTCATCCTTTTAATTTGAACTTGTTTATATTATTTTATGTGGAGTGAGTTTGTTATAGAGAGGATATTGTTGGATCATATTTTTAAATCCATTTGGCTAATATCTTTTAACTGATATGTTTAGGACATTTACATTTAATGTGATTATAGCTGTATTAGGAATTAAGCCTTACATTTTATTATTCTTTATCTTTGTTGTCTCCTTTTAATTCTTCAGTGACCCCTTCCATGTTTTCCTTGTGGGTTACATGAAAATATTTTAAATTTTCCATTAATTTCTGGTAGGAATACAAAGTAGTATAGATACTTGGAAGATAGCTTGGCTGTATCTTACAAAGCTAATTATAGTCCTACCGTATGATCCAGCATTCATGACCCTAAGTATTTACTCAACTGATTTGAAGAAATAGACCATGCAGAAACCTACACATGAATAATTATAGCAGCTTTCTTCACAATTGCCAAAAATGGAAGCAACCAAATTTTACTCAGTCGGTGAAGAGATAAACTTTGGTACATTCATACAATGAATATTATTTAGCAATTTGAAAATGAGCCATCAACCCACCAAAAGACATAGATGAACACTAAATGCATATTGCTAAGTGTATTATTAATTTTTAATTTTGTTATTGTGAACATCTTTCCACATTATTGAATAGTCTTCTGGAACATTTATAAAGGTAACATCTTTTTACAATATTAAATAATACATGATTTTGGTACAAATTTTAATGAGATGTAAAAATGGGAAATTTGAAAACTTCTGAAACTCTTTCTCCACCCTTGAAAACAAACCCCCAAATTTATCAAATTACTCTTCAACATCTCTCTTTTCTTTATCCTCTCAAGACTATAGGCATCTTAAATCTAATAGACAAGTTCAGCACAGTTGGAGAGTACACGATCCATATGTAAAAATCTATGACATTTTTATATACAAGCTATGATTTAGGAAAAAAACTGAAAACAATTGCACTTACAACATTTACAGTAGCGTTAAAAGAATAAAATACTAGGGAAGAAATTTAACAAAAGAAGTGAAAAATTTATACTCTGCAAGCTACAAAACATTGGAAAGAAAGACAAATGGAAAGAAATCCCATGTTAATAGATTGGAAGACTCAGTGTTGTTAAGGTGGCCAGACTTTCTAAATTGACCTATAGAGTCAGCATAACTATGATTAAAATCCCACGTAGCTTTTTCTGCAGAAATTGTCAAGGTGGTGAAATTCTTATATGGGAATTCAAGATACCCCAGGGAGCCAAAGCAATCTTCAAAAGAGCAAAGTTGAATGATTTACACTTTGCAATTTCAAAACTTACTACAAAGCTACAGTAATCAAGACAGTGTTATACTGGCATAAGGTTAGGTAAGGAGGACAAAGGAATAGAATTGGGAGTACAAAAATAAACCTTTCACTTATTTATTGATTCTTGAATATGATGTCAAGGTAATTTAATGGGGAAAGAATATTCTTTTCAAAAATTGGTGCTAAGAGAACTGGATAGTCACACGAATAGTATGAAATTGGACCCCTTCTTTATACCACACATAAAAAGTATCTAAAAGTGGGGTCATAGACCTAAATTTAAGAGCTAAAACTGTAAAACTCCTAGAAGAAAATATAGAAGTCCTGTGATATTGGGTTCGGCAAAACCTACTTAGATATAATACCCGAAGCACAAGTGAAAAAACAGAAATACATAGATTAGGCTTCATTATAATTAAACACTTTGTGTTTCAATGGATACCATCAAGAAAATAGACAACTCATAGAATTGTAAAAAAGAATTGTAAGAAAAGAAAAATGCAAATAATATATCTGGTAAGCAGCTTGTACCCAAGATATATAAAGAAATCAATAATAGAAAGACAACACAAAATATGAACAAATGATCTAAATAAACATCTCTCCAAAAAGAAGTAAAAATGGTCACTAAGCACATGAAAAGATGCTCAACATCATTAGTCATTAGGGAAATGCAAATCAAGACTACAATGAGATAGCACATCACATTCACTAGGATTGTTATGATTAAAAAGTGATAATGTGCTGAGAACGTGGAGAAATTGGAACTCTTGCACACTGCTGGTAGAAATGTAAAATTGTGTGGGAACTTGGAAAATAATCTGGTCATTTCTCCTGCATTAAACATAGAATTACCATATGGCCCAGAATTCCACTCCTAGGTGAATACTCAAGATAAATGAGGACCTATGTTCATACAAAAACTTGTCCAAGAATGTAACAGTATTTCACAGTAGTCAAAAAGTGGAAACAAAACACAAAAAAGTGAAAACAACCTAAATGTTCATCAACTGATGAATGGATCAATAGAGTGTATTCATGAAATTGAGCATGACATGGCAATAAAAAAGGAATTAAGTCCTATACTGTGCTACAACATGAATGAAATTTGAAAATGTTATGCTAAATGAAAGGCAGTCACCAAAGACTACATATTGCTTGGTGACATTTATATAAAATGTCCAGAATAAGTAAATATATAGAGAAAGTAGATTAGCGATTGTTTATAGCTGGGGAAGGGGTGTCCTTTTTGGGATGATGGAAATGTTCTAAAATTTTTTGTGGTAATGGTTGCACAATCTCTATATACTAAGAACCACTGAATTGTACAATGTAAATGGGTGAATTTTATGGTATGTGAATTATAATAAAGCTGTTATATGAAGAAAGGAACATAGTCACCTTATTAATACTGATTATTCAACTATACACATTTTTATGGTTAATACTCTTCAATTGGATGTTCCAGAATGTATTAAACTATTCATATTTTGAGGTACATTCAAGTTGCTCTAAATTGTTATTTTAATACCAAGAATGATGTGATTAACATAAATAAATTTTATCAAATAAAATGATTGTGGGAAACCAAACACCAGGTGATTTCTATCAGCTAAAGAGTCAGTAAAAATATAACATGTGAGGGCCGGCCCAGTGGCGCACTCGGTTGAGTGCGGCACTTGGGAGTGCGGTGGCGCTCCTGCCGAGGGTTCGGATCCCATATAGAGACCGGTCCGCTTACTGGCTGAGCGTGGTGCAGGCGCGACACTGAGGGTTGCGATCCCATTGCCGGTCGCGGTACGGGCGCGACACCGAGGGTTGCGATCCCGTTACCGGTCACGAAAAAAAACAAAAAGGAGAAAAAAAATATATATATATATATAACATGTGTGTTAGTTTGCTAGTACAGCCATAACAAAATATGACAAGCTGGGTAGCTTAAATAACAAAAATCTATTTTCTCACGGTTCTAGAGGCCAGAGTCCAAGATCAAGATGTTAGCAGATTTGGTTTCTTCTGATGCCTCTCTACTTGGTTTGCAGATTTCCACCTTGCTGCTATGTCCACCCATGGTCTTTCCTCTGTATGCAAATATTCCTGGTATGTCTTTGTCCAAATTTCCTCTTCTTGTAAGGACACCTGTCAGATTTGGGTAGAGTCCACCCTCATGGCCTCATTTTAACTTAATCACCTCTTTCAAAGTCCCATCACCAAAAATAATTATATTCTGAGGTACTGGGGGTTTGGACTTCATCCTATAAATTTGGGAGGGGGGACACGATTGGTGATGAACACGTAACAACATGGTTCATCAAGGGCAGTATTCATCAGAGCAATGAGAATAACATGAACTCTGCCCACTGAGTGGATGAATTCTACCCATCCTCAGTACAGCTGGCATTGGGGCCAAAAAACAGCAGCAGTCTATTGTGTGCTGACAGGTTTCAACTTAGATGAGCCATCAGTAAACCATGCCTACGCATTTTAGAGGACCTTTTTAAAATGTGAGTTCCATTGAGCAAGTTGGTTGCTTACATTTGGCCTGATTGAGATAAAGGTATCTCAGCTGCCATCGACTCATACAGAGCTGAAATATGCATTTTCATTTGACAGATTTGTTGAGCTTGTCCTATCTTTGTTGTGGTCTCTGACTTGGTCCTTCATAAAATGAGGATGTCAAGCTGAAGTGTCACAGGTCCTCCTGATAAAGCTCTAAATTTCAACAGAACCTAATAACATTCCAATAGCTGTTTTTGAAAGGTGGCATATCTTTCGAAAGTGCCAGGGAGATGAGTGCAGATCCCCAATGGGTGCTTGGGGGTGATACGGCTGGAAGAGAGATTCCCTTTAGCATATACTGCAATCATTAAAAATGATAGTCACAGAAACTTGCAACTCAGAAGTGGGGGAAAAAACTTATTAGGGTTGTGAGACTAAATCCAGAGCATGCTCCAACCTTCTGTATAGCTTCCAATGCAACTTGTTGATTTGGGTCTTATTCAAAGTAGGCTAATCTGTGGTTCAGTCACTATAAGGAGTTAAGTAAAATGCTGGGTGAAGTACATCTCTCTCCAATACCCACAGGGTTCAATGTTTTGGGTTTCATTTTTGGAGATGGGAAGGTGAAGAGACATCAGTTTTTCATTACTGCTGAGGAAATGAATCACGTGCATCTGCCCACATAGGAACTTTACCGGATAAACTAATTCCTGAATTTTACTTTTTTTTTTTTTGGCAGCTGCCCGGTATGGGGATCTGAACCTGTGACCTTGGTGTTATAAGGCTGCGCTGTAACCCACTGAGCTAACCTGCTGACCCCTGAGTTTCATCAGAGGTTATTTGATCCCTGGTAGTAGAGGTGTGGCTTTTGAATCAAAGGCTTCTGATTTGCCAGCTAGCAGGACATCATATATACAGCGAAAACTGTGGACCTCCGAGGGCAGAGACCCTTGTGGTAAATCGTGACCTCTCCACCCGCGGTAAATGTCAGGGGAGTTTAGATTCTTTTGTGTGAGGACCCAAAGTGTAGATTGGAGATCTTGATCCTAGAAAGTTAAAGAAACAGAGACGAATAGAAGTATTGGCAATACCCAGTGCAGCATACTAAGTCTCATCAGTCCACAGTAGATTCAATTACAGTCGTAATTGAATAGGAGGGAAAACCAAATTCAGTTACTAGTAATGCATTGTAAGCCAATAGTGCCCATTGGCTTTTTCACTGGCAATACAAGGCTGTTTAAATGCAACACACAGGGCTGGCAGGTTTGTTCAGTTGGTTAGAGCACATTATTGTAACACTTAAGGTCAAGGGTTCAGATGCCCTTACCAGCCAGCCACCAATAAAAAAATAAGTAAATAAATGCAACACAGTATCTCTTGTTACCTTTGCTACTTTCAAGATCTTATAAAAGATTGTAAAATCTGTTGACTTTTTACTTACATTTTTGGTGTCATTTTCTTAGTGGTTGCTCTAGGTATTATAATATGCATCCTTAGTATGTTGAGAACTGAATAAAAAAAAATATGCATCCTGCCTTATTGCAACCTGTTTCAGATACAGACTAACTGAATTTCAGTAAAATATAGAAACTTCTATTATTGCTCCATCTCCACCCCTCTCCTTTGTGTTAGTATTTTAATACATTTTATCTTACATCTGTATCTATAATGCCAATAAGTGTTATAATTATTGCTTTAGATAAGTTTATGCCTTAAAGAATTTAAAATATAAAAGGAGAAAAAAATACTTATACATTCTCTTATATTTACCTACATACTTACAATTTCCAGAGCTCTTCATTTTTTGCCATATGTTGGAGTTATATCTGGTATCATTAACTCTTAGCCTTAAGGATTTCTTTTAGTATTTCTGCTAATATTAGTCTGCTAATGAGTAACTCTCTCAGTCTTTGCTTTTCTTGGAATGTCTTTATGTCACCTCTTGCAGAGTGACATGGATGCAAAAAGATGACTCAGAGCCCATGTATTCAAAGCCATGAGAAGCCCAAAGGGACTGCACTGAGGAAAACTCCTGCAAGAGAGGAGAGCCCAGGCACAGCCCCAAGTCAGTTTTTGCTTCACTTTTTATTGTAAAGACAAGAAAGTTACAGAAGAAAAACAAGTGGTTAATCAATCATAGTGAACAAACCTAAGCAAACTGGCTACATGACCATCTTCATTAAAGCAGGTGTAACTTAAAATAGTTCAAGCAATTTACCATCAAAAGGAGTCATAAAACTAAGCTATGTGACTACAAAAGGAAACAATGAGATAATCACCAAAGTGCCTAACTCCCCCAAAACTCAAAGAAACAGCTTAGGGCAAGATGTGGAATGTCCCCCAAGCACTAACTAGCAGAATATCCTTGAAGATTTTAGCTTACATACTTTCCCATCATTTAGGTTTAGCTGCGCCAAAAACAACTACCCCCAGAGCAATCACTTTTTGCTGTGCTTCAATTCTCTTATCTACATCAAAGGCTTTTAGTCCTGTGAAAGTTTTTTGGTCTTTCTTAATCTTAACATTTTTACATGTTTTCCTAAAGGGTTGGGCTTTGGCCTCCTAAACTAGAGGCTTTGGCCTCCTAAACTAGAGGCTTTAGCCTCCTAAGCTACAGGCCTTTGGCCTAAACTAAGGATTTTGATCCTCTAAACTATAGGCTTTGTCCTTCTATCAAAGACTTTGGTCCTGCAAAATACATGTATTTTATTTCTATCTCATTTAATAACTTCTTAGTCAATAGCCTCCACATCTTTATTTTGCCTTCACTTTTGTACAATATTTTTGCTGGCTATCTAATTGTTGGTTGAAAGTTTTCTAAACATTTCAGCACATTAAATACATCATTCCACTACTTTCTCTCCTCCATTATTTTTGATAAATCTACTATTGCTGTTCCATTGTGTATTAGTCACTTCTGGCTGCCCTAACAAAATACCATAGACTGCATGGCTTAAACAACTGAAATTTGTTCTGGAGGCTGGAAATCCAAGATCAGGGTGCCAGCATGGTGAGGTTTTAGTGAGGGCTCTCTCTGGCTCACAGTGCCTTCCTGCTGTGTTCTCACTGGTGGAGAAAGGGTACAGGCTCTCTTGTGTCTCTTGTAAATACACAAATCCTATTAGATTAGGACCCCATCCTTATGACCTCATTTAACTTTAATTACTTCCTTACTCCAAATAGTCACATTGGGGGTTAGAGTTTCAACATATGAATTTGGCAGGGGAGTGTATTTTTCAGTCCATAGCATCTTGTCATCAAATTTTCTTGTAGGGCTGGCCCGTGGCTTACTTGGGAGAGTGTGGTGCTGATAACACCAAGGCCATGGGTTTGGATCCCTGTATAGGGATGGCTGGTTAGCTCACTTAGGAGAGCATGGTGCTGACAACACCAAGTCAAGGTTAAGATCCCCTTACCGGTCATCTTTTAAAAAAAATGTTTTTTTCTTGTGCCTATTTCAATGTTTTCTCCATGTCTTTGGCTTTTAACAATTTGACTATGGGGCCGGCCCGGTGGCGCACTGGATAGTGCGCCGCTTGGGAAGCGCAGCGGCGCTCCCGCCCAAGGGTTCGGATCCCACATACAGACTGGTTCCCGCTCACTGGCTGAGCGAGGCGCGGGAGCAATGCCGAGGGTTGCAATCCCGTTGCCGGTCCCCAGTCCGGTACGGGGGCAACACTGAGGGTTGCGATCCGTTGCCGGACACGGAAAAAGACAAAAGAAAAAAAAAAATTTGACTATGATGTGTCTATATGTAGATCTCTTTGTTTATCCTATAAGGGGTTTGTTGAACTTTTTGGATCTGAAGATGAATGTATTTCACTAAATTTGGGAAGTTTGGGGCTACTATTCAAATATCCCCCCCCCCATTTTTTTGGTGGCTGGCTTGTAACAGGATTGAACCCTGGACTGGTGTTATCAACACCATACTCTAACTAAATGAATTAACTGGCCAGCCTTCTTTTCCCTTTTTAATTTTCTTTCTGGGAATCCCATTACACATATGTTGACGTGACTGACGTCCCACAGATTTCTGAAAAAAAAGATTGTTCATTTTTTTCCCCAATAGTTTTCTTTTTATCCTTTATGCTGGATAATTTCATAGCTGAAGTTTCAACCAAAGAGGAAAAAATGGACAAAAATTGACCTGATTTTTGTCAAATAACAAAACAATATAATACTTGACCCATTCAGAATTGTAGAAACTAGGGATTTGACAACTCCTGATATGTTTTCAAATCTGAATCCCAAAAGATAACCAAAATTATGTTTGGTTCTATATCCATTGAAGATTTTGTATTGCACATGTTTATATTTTTAAAAATTCTATGTTCATACTGTGCACACTGTTCTCATGCAACTTGTTCCAATTTTCCTCAATTCAACAATATAATCACTTTTTGTCATTTATACTGAAATTGTCCTTTATGCTTAAGTCTGTATAATGTTCATGAAGAGATGTCCAGTAATTTATTTAACAAATCACCTACTGATGTACATTCATATTGGTATTATATATATATATATATATATATTTTTTTTTTAAAGATGACCGGTAAGGGGATCTTAACCCTTGACTTAGTGGTGTCAGCACCACGCTCTCCCATGAGAGCTAACTGGCCATCCCTATATAGGGATCTGAACCCGTGGCCTTGGTGTTATCAGCACCACACTCTCCCAAGAAAGCCATGGGATGGCCCTGGTATGTTATCTTTTACTGCATTACAAACCTCCCTAAAATAATATCTAAAGATAACAAACATTTATTCTCTCAGTTGTGTGAGTTGAAGTTTGGATCTAGACTGGGGCTGCATGGTCTAGATATCTTTTACATATCTGAGCCTCCATTCAAACAGATGGAATCATTATTCACATAATCTCTGAGTATATATTAAAAAACAGTGTTTTCCCTATACTCATACTCAGCAACAATAAACACAGAAAACAGATTTCTGACTTCTGTAACCAAATGTGTGAGGATTTCTCCCCAGTAGTAAGCAAGCAATTCTCCAGTGGACACCAGCTGGGTGTCCTCTAATTCAATTTAATTCTGACACTATAGTGTCAGATCCCACAGGTTGAGGGCTAGTCCCCAAAACTGCCCCCCACTTCAGATGCCAGTTGCAAGTCCAGGCCTCTGGAACTTCTGACCAATCAGCTATAAATCAGGGTTTCCACAACCCCCTCCTTGAGTTCTATTAGTTTGCTTGAGCGGCTCACAGAACTCAGGGAAATACATACTTATGTTTACCTATTTATTATAAAGGATATAACAAAGGATACAGATGAAGAGAAGCATAGGGCAAGATATGAAGGAAAGGGTGCAGAGCTTCCATGCTTTCCCTGGGCATGCCACCCTCCAGGAACCTCCACGTGTTCAACTATCCAGAAAATCCCTAAACCCTGTTCTTATAGGTTTTTATGGAAGCTTCATTACATAGGCATGATTGAAGCATGGACAACCATGTAGTGTTGTCAACCAGTGCCCCGAGGGGATACAGTGGGAAATGAAGAAAGACACAATTTATTTTATGGGATCTTATGGTTTATTTATGACCTGCAAGGCATCTCAGTTTATTTTAGTTTCCTTTTTATAAGCCAGTGAAAATAACAAATTGTACTGATTAAATCAATTATATCTAGTACCACGCTATTTATTGAACATTTTCAGCTGCCATGGCGCTTGAAGATTCATAGCTAACTACTTATCAACAAAATAAGAACATAAGTTTCTCATTTACAAAGTTTCCAGGGTCCTGGGTTCAATCGAAGGTCAGACCTCAAAGGGACGGAGAAGGGGGAAGTAAGCAAAAGCGATGCCAGCCTTGTTGGCTTCCCTAGAATAGCAAAGACTTTTTCAGCTTGCTTATTCAGTACCCCACAATGTAGAAATGTGATTGGGCAAAAAAGGTATAATACTAATAGACTAGGTGGGGAAACCCAGCAAGGCCTGTTTGTTCAGATTCTTCTTGGCCTCTGTGTGGCATTCCTCCCTCCCAGGTATGGGGCAGGACACCTCTTGAAATGGGGGTTTTATAACCTACAGTCAGCTAAGTAGGTGAGAGAATTTCCTGCTTTGGGGAGAAAACACAGCAGGTGAAAGGAGGGCAGCAGAAAGTCAGAGAGTAGTATGAAACTGTGTACGAAAACCACTACATAAATATAACATCACAGTCTCTCATCCTGCAAGAAGCTAATTTGGTCTCTATCACAACATATTAGAGGAGCTCCAAGAGACAAACAGAACAAGTCTTAATTCCTGTTTCTCCCATCCAAGCAAGCCTGTTTCTGTCCTTTGTGTTATACTTGCTACTGTCCCATTGGACTCATTGTTCAGAGTCACTATAGGAAGATACTAACCAAAGATGGGAATGCAGAGATGCAAGAATAAGTTTATGAAACAATCACAACGTTATTTCTTTATGATTGTCAAAATATCCTTGCACGTACTGTTCTCACAAAGTTAATTTCTACCGAATCAATTCTTTTTATTTTTTTTTGGTGGGGGGGGGGCTGCTAGCCCGTAGGGATCGAACTCTGGACGTTGGTGTTAGCAGCACCACACTCTAACCAACTGCGCTAACCAGCCAGCCCCTCTCCTGAATCAATTCTTAAATTTGGAGGCTTAAAGACAATGAAAAGTTAAGATAGGTAATACTAGATTGGACTCCAAAAAATTTTTACTAATTTATATACTCTAGACTCAACCCTACCCCCTAAAAATACACCAGATATAATGCTTAAGAACTTCAAACTATGACAAGCATGATGATAACAGCATCTCCATATATTTAAAGCTGTATGTGGTGGACAATGCTATTATCCACTATGCAGATGGGAAAAATAAGAATTAGAAGATTAGCATAATAGAATGCTTTTATCTCATGGCCTCATCACTCTGAGTATTATTTATCGTTCAATCTTTATTAATCTTAAGGGTTAAAACATTTTTATTTCACATTTACTTTGCATTTATTTAACTATTAGTAAGGCTGGTATTGAAAAAATTGTTAATGAGCATTTGCAATTTTTTAAAACTGGCCTGTTCATTTCATTTAGCTATTTTTTAAAAAAATTAGGTTGGTCACCTTTTTCTTATTCCTTTTAAGACCTCTTTATAGCAAATGATAACGAGGACGTGGGAAAGTAGATCTCTTATACAGATGGTGGTAATAGAAAATAGTACATCGATTCTAGAAAACAGGACAGTTTGACAATCTCTCTCTTTTCCTCTCTATATACCGATATCTATTTTTATACCATACACACACACATACTCACACAGGTATTTCCTTTCCTTTCCCCCCATTCTTCCAATATAGTTAGTTACAGTTCGGTTTGATCCATCTTTATGGATCCATATTTGCATTACTGTGACTTTGTAGACACTATTTGCAGTTAACACACAAGAACAAAATGATTTCTTTCTCTTTCTTTTTTCTTAAACACCCTTTTATTCTCCCTAAAGTTGTCCTGTTTCCCTAATTTTGGGCCACTGGGCCTCAGAGTCCTGCCCTCGTCTTTCGCCGCCCCCAGGGAGAAGCCCCGCCCCCGTCATAGGCTCCGCCCCTCATATCACCTACTGAACCTCTCTGGCTTTTGCAGGGCTTCAGTGGCCTGTCCCCTGTGCCTCACCCCCAGACGTAACTTTGGCGCCTTCCAGCCACTTTCATTTCCTAGTTTATGATCGCCATCCTTGGATCGACAGAGCTTCTCCAAACCTTGTTTTACATTCAAAAGTCACTTCAAGCCACTTTCTGATAGAAATTCCGCGGAACGATCCTCTGTCGGCAGTTTCCACTGCCCTAAAGCGTTTTCTGTGCTGCCCGGATACCTCAACTTCCTGTAAGATGGTTGCGCCCGTTGGGCCGTTTCCCAGCTTCGTACAAAATGGTTAAATGTCGCCACCATCTTTTCTACTCAGTTCACACGCCATTTTTGTCCTGTGTAAGCTGGGGCCTAATACACGTCGACCCATTTTTTTAAGGGTTGAGGTGTCAGGAAATGGGACAGTTTCAATCACCTTTCACCTTCCCAGCCATCCCTGGTCGCTAGAACAATAACGGCCACTTTGCCTTCTGTACGTCAGATACTAAAAGATGGCCACCCCCACGGGGCCACGGCGACAAGGGCGCTGCCATCTTGCCTCTGAGTAAACCCTAGAAATCCGGCTGTCTTTACGTCTCTGACCCTCCTTCGCCACCGTAGGGCGGTAAGAAGGTGAGAGATGAGGCCAGAGCAGACCAAGTTCGGGGAGGTACGTCCAGCCACCGGCGGGTCGCTTTGGTGTCTGGAGGAAATCAGGTCGGCGGCTGAGTCTGTTCGCGGACAATGGTGAGGGGCGGGGTTTGTCGACGTTTGCGTTTGGTGACGCAAGTGGTATTCCGTGGAGAGGACCGCGCGGGTGGATTCTCTATTGCAGGGGACCTCTAAGGAGTCCGTGATAGGGTGTGGTCGGGGTGCCTTTGGCATCAGTTACGGAGTGCTCTTGTGGTGTGTGATCTCTAGAGGTCAACCACTGAGCGCCAAGGTCACATTTTGTGTCTTCGCTGCTTGCTCTGTCTGTAGGGCGAACTGGGGGCTGTGTTTGTCAGCGAATGCGGTAGATGGTTCTGGTTTTGTTTGGAGCTGAATGATCGAGGAACTGTTTCGGGGTTTAATGTACAGGAGCTTCTGGTCCAGCTTTTAGAATTAACCGTGGTGGTGGTGTAAGTGTTTGTGGTACAGATGTGCGTGTGGGCTGCAACTTTGTAGGTTTGAGTACCAAGGCTGGTGGTGGGTCGAGCTCAAATCTTGGATGCAGGAACAGGGTTGATGCGCGTTAACAGTCCCCTTCAACTCTTTAGGTACAAGACCCTTCTCCACGACTTCAAGTCCCCTTTGGCACCCTACATCACCCATACGTCTCTTCTTCTTCTTTTTCCTGATAGGGTCCCACTGAAGACCCCTTACTCTTGAATCCTCAGAAATAAAAGTTTTTGGCGAGATCATTGATCCGGGATATCTAAAAGTAGTACATTTTTATATTTAAGATGTGTTTCTTACCCTTTGTCCTGCAAGTTTGCAGCATATTCCTCTTGGATTTTTCTTTTCAGGTTCTTTCTGACACAAGTAAAATGACATCTCTGTCATGGTAAGTTTTGTTACTCAATGATAACACTTGTCAAATTTTTGGAATATTTCAGTTTTAGGTTTGTGTTGTTATGTACTTAATATTCATAATTCAGATTATGTAAATGGTGCTAGGATTTTCTTTTTTTTCCACTTCATTTCTTGTGATAAACACAAATTATTTTTAATGTTTGAACCGGTGGTCTTATGAGTAGTTTTGCATTAAGTGTATGCATACATTTGGATAAAAGTGAAATGTTTTAAAATATTTAGGTAAATTTTTTTTTTTCTTTTTGGCCGGCTGGCCAATAAGGGGATCTGGACCCTTGATTTTGGTATTATTAGCACCACACTCTAACCAAGTGAGCTAACTGGCCAGCCCTATTTGGTATTATTTGTAGGAACATTTTATGATTATGCATTTACCCATATGTGGGGTACGGAATAATCAAGTTGACAAAGTCCTTGCTATTCTAGGAAAGCCAGCAAGGCTGGCACCCCTTTTGCCTACTTCCCCCTTCTCCCTCTCTTTGAGGTCTGACCTTTGATTGAACCCAGGACCCTGGAAGCTTTGTAAATGAGAAACTTATGTTCTTATTTTGTTGATAAGTAGTTAGCTATGAATCTTCAAGCACTGTGGCAGCTGAAAATGTTTTGTTCTATATAAATAGCTTGGTACCAGATATAATTGATTTAATCAGTGCGATTTGTTATTTTCATTGGCTTATAAAAAGGAACCTAAAATCGACTAAGATGCCTTGCAGGCCAGCAGCCTGCAGGGTACTTCTGATCCCATAAAATACATCATGTCTTTCCTCATTTCCCACTGTTTCCCCTCAGGGTACTGGTCGACAACACCCATGGACTTGTTTTCCTGCCTTTCATCTCTAGACTATTTACTTTTATGGCAATGTGTTATTATTATATGACTTTCCTTTTCTTATAATTTTTTATAACAAAAGAGCAATTAATTTTAGATATTTATATTTGGCCACCTTAACTGAATTCTTTTTTTTTTTTTTTTGTCTTTTGTCTTTTTTCCATGTCTGGCAACGGATCGCAACCCTCAGTGTTGCCCCCGTACCAGACCGGGGACCGGCAACGGGATTGCAACCCTCGGCGTTGCTCCCACGCCCCGCTCAGCCAGTGAGCAGGAACCGGTCCGTATGTGGGATCCGAACCCTCGGACGGGAGCGCCGCCGCGCTTCCCAAGCGGCGCACTATCCAGTGCGCCACCGGGCCGGCCCAAATTCTTTATATTAGTGTTTTTCTCTCTGCCCAACACATTACTGTGAAAATTTTCAAACCTATAGAAATATTGAGAGAAGTTTAAAATTATTCACTCATATGCCTGTCACCTAGATTTTACATTAACATTCTACTAGATTATCTCTACCAATTACTGAAGTGTCTATCCATCCCTTTGTTCATGAAACAGTCCTTTTTTGTTGTTGATTTTGGTGCATTTCTAAGTTGCTGACATCAATGTCATTTCTCTAAATAATTCTGCAATCATATCACGAGTATTCTACTAATATAGCCGTTTAGTTGCTTACTTTGTTTACTTAATAAGCAGATACCTTACTTACAAATAATTTTGGCTAGGTGTAAAGTGGAAGAAAGTGGATTTTGGAATGAAATGAACCTGTGTTTTCAATCCTGGTTCTGCCTTTTGCTCATTGTGTGATATGTGTGCCCTGTGTCTTTCCTCATTAACAAAAAGAGAAGTTAAAATCTCTTCCTCAGAGTTATCTTACAGGGTTATTTATGGTTTTGTCTTTTGTAAAATTTGTTTTTCTGATTCATTTTCTCTCTCCCTCCTTCCTTGCTTCTCTTTCTTTTTCGTGGTAATAAAAACATATAAAGCCATGGACTTACATTAATGGCCTACCCACAGCAATTTCATTTTAAATGTAGAATGCTGTTATTTTTCTTGTTTAAATGTATCTGTACTTATGAAAAATACAATGTAGAAAATAAAAATAACCAGTTAGATATCACACTTTCGCCAGTATTTCTTTTTCAGAAATTCCTAGAAATGGAGTTTTTGGTTATTGGCAATTTTCTTTTTTTTTTTAAAGGTGACCGGTAAGGGGATCTTAACCCTTGACTTGGTGTTGTCAGCACCATGCTCATCCAGTGAGCGAACCGGCCATCCCTATATGGGATCCGAACCCGGGGCCTTGGTGTTATCAGCACCGCACTCTCCCAAGTGAGCCACGGGCCGGCCCGGCAATTTTCAATAGATTGTTAAATTATTCCCAAGAAATGTTCTGCTCTTTAACACTGACTTTTTTTTTTTTTAAAGATGACCGGTAAGGGGATCTTAACCCTTGACTTGGTGTTGTCAGCACCACTCTCAGCCAGTGAGCTAACTGGCCATCCCTATATGGGATCCGAACCCGGGGCCTTGGTGTTATCAGCACCACACTCTCCCGAGTGAGCCACGGGCCGGCCCTTTAACACTGACTTTTGACTTGTGTATGCTTTTGGATGATATAGGATTTTTCTATTTAAATTTTATATCCAGTCTTCTGACTAAAAAGGTATACAGACATATTAAGCAATACTAATAATTTGTCCTTCATATTCAAAAGTCATTTTTGATTATTTTTTCAAACTGCATTTTATTGGATAATGTTTCTAGACCCAGATTCTCAACTCTGCCATTGTAATGTGAAAACAGACTGAGACAGTAAGTCAAGTAATGTATCTGGCAGTTTTCCCACAGAAGTTTATTTACAAAACAGGTGGTCCAGGCCCTGGATGCTATGTTACTGACCCTTGATTTACATGATCATATGGCTTTTCTGTGCTAATTCAAGGTTGGGCAACCAAGGTTGGTCCAGTGCCTGGTTTTGTTACTAAAGTTTTATTGGAACCCAGGTACACCTATTTGTTTATATTTTGTATATGGTTGTTTTTTTTTTTTTTTAAAGATGACCGGTAAGGGGATCTCAACCCTTGGCTTGGTGTTGTCAGCACCACGCTCAGCCAGTGAGTGAACCGGCCATCCCTATATAGGGATCCGAACCCATGGCCTTGGTGTTATCAGCACCGCACTCTACCGAGTGAGCCACGGGCTGGCCCTTGTATATGGTTGTTTTTGAGCTTCAACAGTAGAGTTGAATAGTTGCCACAGAAATCATGGGCCTCGGGCCGGCTAGGTGGTGCGCTGGAGAGTGCGCCGCTTGGAAGCGCGGCGGCGCTCCTGCCGAGGGTTCGGATCCCATGTGGAGACCGGTTCCCGCTCACTGGTTGAGCGAGGTGCGGGCGCAACACTGAGGGTTACGATCCCGTTGCCGGTCAGTAAAAAAAGACAAAAAAGGAAAAAAAAAAAAAAAAAAAGAAATCATGGGCCTCTCTTTTAACCTGGAAATGAGGTATGTTCTAAAAAATTATTAGTTTTATTGCTGACACTAGAGATTACAAATAACATACAAACTTTATTTGTCAATGTATGGTAATTAGTACTTTTATATTCTTCTCCTGTTGTGCAGCTTTCTTAGAATACTTTTTCACTCATAATCTTCCTAATTTATATGTTCATGGTATATTTTAGATCTTTATGTATTAAAACCTTTTGTAATATTATTATCATTATTATTTTTCCAGTCGGTACTTGACATCTCACTTACCAGTTTTGTTCCTCTTCATACCTTCTGCTTCTCTTCTTTTGTTGAAGAATACTCATTAGCATTTTCTCTAATACAGGTCTTCTGATGAATTCTCTTTGGTTTTTCTGAAGATGTCTTTATTTCAGTTTTATTATTTCTCAAGGATAGTTTTATTGCATATCCTTTATAGATATATATACTTATAATTTACAGGGTATTGAGAAGTGGATAAAAAATAGGACAGATAGATATTTTGGGGCCTTGATTTAAGGGGAGTATACAGCAACAGTGACAACTCCAGGCCTAAAAAGAATGTATCACTCAGAGTAATTTGTTCTTCAGCCCACAGGTGCTGAGAACAAGAGAAATCAAGTGAAGGAAGGAGGAGGAGATTCCAAGACTTGGGTGTCATTATTTCTGGGGACACCCTTGACTGGAGACTGAACTTTTTGAACAGAAATTTAGAGTTGATCCAGAAGAGGCAAAGACAGAGCATCCCAGTTAGCAGCCATTTCCCAGATTCAGAGGAAAATGGTGCAGACCCAGGTGACTGTTGGTTTGTTTATTCTTTCCTTTACTCCCCAGTGAGTTTATAGAAGCTTGTACAAATCAGTGCAATTAAAGAGAAAAATGTAAATTAAGAATAGTAGGATCTGGAGAATTCTAGGCAAAGTAGGATCAGGAATATATTGTTCATAGAATTCATACTATGTGAATTATGTTGAGACATAATAAGTGATTGTGCAGGACCTGTGGGTGACATTAGCCATCAACTTGCATCTGATATCCCTGACAGCCATACAAGAGAATCACGATACTTTACATCAATTGTGAGAAAGCAGGCCAGTTTCTTGAGGGATATTAATGTTTTGTTGCATATAATTGTGAGACTCACATAGACCTCTGATGGTACTTCATAGAGGTGATGTGGTAGATGGTGCCTTTAACTGCAGCCTTCTCATAAATGCAAAAGCAGATTTACTACAACAGTTTCTTTATTGTTTCTAATATGGTATTAACTCTGTTTACTAATGTGTACACATACATATGCAGTTGCCTGTGTATATACATGGATCTGTGTATCTATACATATATATATATATTCTATTAAGAATAACTTTTTTCCAACTTTGCTAATAATCTCTTGTGCTTTATACACTCTCTTTTATTTTATTCAATATATTAACCATAGTTATTTAGTATGTATTGTTATGTGATACTAGTATCTGTGGTCTCTTCACTACTAATTTTGATATTGGATTGAAGGCTCACAGTGAATTTAAGAATCTGTATTTTTCATCTACTTATAATTAGCGTACAGCTTGGTATTGGCAAATAAATGCTATATGCTGCAGATGTTCCTACATTAGCAAGAGGATTTAATGACTATATATTACAGAAACTTTATTGAATTTTTACCTTTGTTCAATGAATGGGTGACTGCACATTTACAGACTATTTTACTAGGATTTTTATTCTATTACAATGTATTAAGGAAAAAACCACCAATTTCCTATGTGGCAAAAATTAGCAGGATAATTTCCTTTATATTCTTTCCATATCACCAAAAGAATATCACTTCATTAAATAGGACTTTGTTATTACAGGAATTGTTGACACTGAAGGATGTGGCTGTGGAGTTCACCTGGGAGGAGTGGCAGCTCCTGGCCCCTGCTCAGAAGGACCTGTACCGGGATGTAATGTTGGAAAACTACAGAAACCTGGTATCACTGGGTGAGGACAGCTGCCCAGTGTCACTCAGAGAGCATCCAGTCAGTGGCCTTTCTTTCTTAGCTGCTTAACTCTTTAGAATACCTGCAATGCTCTGAAGTGGTAGATTCTCAGATCCCTCTTGACCCACACAAGAGTGTATAATCTACCCTCTCCTGAGAGAAAGCCTGATGTTACAGATGTGAAATTTGTTTAGTCCCTGAAATGTAACATTCTCCCTTCTTGACATACTCCAGCCCATTTGGGTTTTTTTTGTTGTTGTTAAATCAAAAGGATTTATTTTAATTAATTAATTAATTAATTAATTTTTATGGTTGTGGCATTATTTATTTATTTTAACTTCTCAGTATACATTGTAGTTGATTTTCATGACCCATTACCTGTTCCTCTTCCCCACCCCCCACAACTACATCATATCTGTTCACTTTTCTTAACAAGCTCAAGGAATTTTTTGTTGTGTCTTCTTCCCCATTTGTTTCTGTGTATATTGTTTATTTATTTATTTATTTTTAGTTCCCTCAAATAAATGAGAACATGTGGTATTTCTCTTTCTGTGCCTGACTTGTTTCACTTAATATTTTAAGTCCATCCATGTTGTTGTGAATTTTTTTTTATAACATAGTAGAACTCCATTGTGTAGCTATACCACAGTTTCCTTATCCACTCATCTCATAATGGACATTTAGGCTGGTTCCAACTCTTGGCTATGTAAATAGTGCTGCAATACATATTGGAGTACAGGTATCCCTTCAGCATGATGACTTCCGTTCCTCTGGGTATATTCCCAGCAGTAGAATAGCTGGGTAATGTGGTAGATTTATCTGTAATTGTTTGAGGACCCTCCATACCATTTTCCATAAAGGCTACACCATTTTGCAGTCCCACCAACAGTGTATGAGAGTTCCTTTTTCTCTAAAACCTTGCCAGCATTTATCATTCTCAGTTATATCTCAGCTAATACATTTTTGGATATTAGCCATCCTGACTGGAGTGAGATGGTATCTCAAAGTGGTTTTGATTTAAATTTCCCGAATGCTGAGTGATGTTGAGCATTTTTTCATGTGTCTGTTGGCTATTTGTATATCTTCCTTTGAGAAATTCCTATTCAGCTCCTTTGCCCATTTTTTAATTGAGTTGTTTGTTTTTTCACTGTAAAGTTGTTTGAGTTCCTTGTATATTCTGGATATTAATCCCTTGTCAGATATGTATTTTGCAAATATTTTCTCCCACTATGTTGTCTTTTCACTCTGTTGATTGTTTCTTTTCCTGTGCAGAAGCTTTTTAGTTTGATATAACCTTGCCAGCATTTATCATTCTCAGTTATATCTCAGCTAATACGTTTTTGGATATTAGCCATCCTGACTGGAGTGAGATGGTATCTCAACGTGGTTTTGATTTTCATTTCCTGAATGCTGAGTGAGGTTGAGCATTTTTTCATGTGTCTGTTGGCCATTCGTATATCTTCCTTTGAGAAATTCCTATTCAACTCCTTTGCCCATTTTTTAGTTGAGTTGTTTGTTTTTTCACTGTAAAGTTGTTTGAGTTCCTTGTATATTCTGGATATTAATCCCTTGTCAGATGTATATTTTGCAAATACTTTCTCCCACTCTGTTGTCTTTTCACTCTGTTGATTGTTTCTTTTCCTGTGCAGAAGCTTTTTAGTTTGATATAATACCATTTGTTTATTTTTCCTTTAGTTGTCTAGGCTTTTGGGGTCATGTTCCTGAAGTCTGTACCCACTCCTACTTCCTGGAGTCTTTCCCCTATGTTTTCTGTAAGGAGTTTTATTGTTTCAGGATGTATATCTAATTCTTTAATCCATTTTGAGTTGATTTTGGTATATGGAGAGGGGTATGGGTCTAGTTTCATTCTCCTACATATGAATATCCAATTTTCTCAGCACCATTTGCTGAAGAGGTAGTCTCTTCCCCAGTTTAAAGGCTTGGTGCCTTTGTCAAAGATCAGACGGCTGTAGGTGTATGGGTTTCTGTGTTCTCTATTCTATTCCATTGATCCGTGTGTCTGTTTTTATGCTGTGCTGTATTCTGTTTTTGTTGCTTATAACAGAATACCTGAAACTGGGTCATTTATAAAGAAACAAAATTTATTGCTTACAGTTTCTGAGGATGGGAAGTTCAAAGTGCATCTGGTGGTGGCAACATTGACCCAGAGGTCTCACATTGCAAGATGGTGGAAGCAGAGAGAGCAGAAAGAGATAGACATTCCTCTCCTTTTAAAGACCTCAGAACCATACCGCTGACCACTGTTTTTAATCCATTCACTCCTGCATGGTCCTACAACCCAATAACCTCTTCAAGGCTCCACCTTTCAGTTACCATAATAGGATTTCCCACCCTCTTAACAGTCACAGTGGGAGCTAAGTTTCTAATACATAAAACTTGGGGGTCACAATTCAAGCTTCAGGGAGTTTTGGGGGGATATAATTCAATACATTACACATGCTTCTTTGGTTATTATAGTTTTGTAATATAGTTTAAAGTAAGGTCGTGTTATGCCTCCAGATTTATTTATTTTTTTTGCTCAGGATTGCTTTGGCTATATGTGGTCTTTTGTTATTCCATATAAATGTCTGGATAGATTTTTCCATTTCTGAGAAAAATGTCATTGGAATTTTGATGAGGATTGCATTAAATCTGTAGATCACTTTGGGTAATATGGACATTTTCACAATGTTAATTCTTCTAACCCAAGAGCATGGGATATCCTTCCATCTTCTTGCATCCTCTTTAATTTCTCTCGACAGTGGTTTGTAGTTCTTTTCATAGAGATTTTTCACATCCTTGGTTAACTTTATTCCTAAGTATTTTATTTTTTGGTGGCTATTATAAATGGGCTAGCTTTCTTGATTTCTTTTTCTGCATGTTCACTGTTGGAGTATAGAAATGCTACTGATATTTGTGTGTTGATTTTGTATCCTGCAACTTTGCTGAAATCATTTATCAACTCTAAGAGCATTTTTGTAGAGGCTTTAGGCTGTTCAATATATAGGATCATATCATCCTCAAACAGGGACAGTTTGACTTCATCTTTTTCAATCTGGATGCGCTTTATTTCCTTCCCTCTGATTGCTCTGGCTAGTACTTCCAACACTATGTTGAATAGGAGTGGTGAGAGTGGGCATCCTTTTCTAGTTCCTGTTCTTTTCATAGTTAGCCTTGCTAAAGGTTTGTCAATTTTATGTATCTTTTCAAAAAGCCAACTTTTTGTTTCATTGATCTTTTGTATCATTTTTGGGGTTCCTATTTCATTTAGTTCTGCTTTGATTTTAATTATTTCTTTCCATCTGCTAACTTTGGGTTTGGATTGTTCTTGTTTTTCTACTTCTTTAAGGTGAAGTGTTAGTTGGTTTATTTGCCATCTTTCTATTCTTCTGAAGTAAGCATTTAATGAGATAAATTTACCCCTTTGTATGGCTTTTGCAGTATCCCATAGGTTTTGGTATGATGTGTCATTATTTTCATTAGTTTCAAGAATTTTTTTGATTTCCTGTTTAATTTCTTCTTGGACCCATATGTCATTAAGTAGAATGTTTTTTAATTTCCACGTTTTTTTTATAGTTTCCAGAGTTTCATTTGTTATTTATTTCTAATTTTAATCCATTGTGATCTGAAAAAATACACGGAATGATTCCAATTTTTTGAATTTATTGAGACTTGCTTTGTGAGCTAACATGTGGTCTGTCTTGGAGAATGTTCCATGAGCTGATGAGAAGAATGAATATTCTGAGGTTGTTAGATGGAATGTTCTATGGTTATCTGCCAGTCCAGTTGGTCTAAAGTGTTAGATCTTGTGTTTCTCTATTGATTTTTTGCCTAGATGATCTGTCCAATGTTGAGAGTGGGGTGTTCAGGTCCCCTGCTATTATGGTGTTAATATCTATCTCATTCTTTAGATCTAATAGTGTTTGCTGTATAAATCTGGCTGCTCTGACATTGGGTGCATATGTATTTATTATTGTTGTGTCTTCTTGATGGATTATATGATTATCATTATATAGTGGCCTTTTTTTTATCTCTTTTTATGGTTTTTGCTTTAAAGTCTATTTTATCTGATATGAGAATAGCTACTCCAGCTTATTTTTCATTTCTATTTGCATGGTATATCTTGTTCCATTCTTTCACTCTTAGTCTATGTGTGTCTTTACAGGTGAGGTGAGTCTCTCGAAGGCAGCATATTGTTGGGTCCCTTTTTTTAATCCAGTCATTCAGTCTGTGTCTTTTGAGTTGGGTATTTAATCTCTTTATATTTAGAGTTATTATTGAAAGGTGTTTATTTACTCCTAGCATTTCATTGCTTTCTGTTTAGCTGTCTTAAGTATCCTTTGTTCCTTTCTGATTTTCTGTTTATCTTCTGTATTTGATGCTTTCTTGGGGTGGTAGATAAACTACTTTTTCTCTATTGTTAGCATTTTTGTTTTACTGGTAGGTTTTGTTCTTTCTTGAGTATTCATGACAGTGATGGCTGTTTTTCGAATATCAAACCCAGTACTTCCTTGAGAATTTCTTGTAAGGCTGGTTGTGTGGTGGTGAACTCCTGCAGTTTTTGTTTGTCTGAGAAATATACTATTTGTCCTTCATTTCAGAAGGATAGCCTTGCTGGGTAAAGTATTCTTGGCTGGCAATTTTTGTCCTTTAGTATTTTGAATATATCATCCCATTCTTTTCTGGCTTTTAGGGTTTCTGATGAAAAGCCTGATGTTAGTCTGATTGGGGCTCCCTTATAGGTGACTTGCCACTTCTCTCTTGCAGCTTTTTTTTTTTTTTTTTAAAGATGACCGGTAAGGGGTTCTTAACCCTTGACTTGGTGTTGTCACGCTCAGCCAGTGAGCCAACCGGTCATCCCTATATAGGATCTGAACCCGTGGCCTTGGTGTTATCAGCACCACACTCTCCCGAGTGAGCCACGGGCCAGCCCTTCTTTCTTGCAGCTTTTAAGATTCTCTCTTTGTCTTTGAGTTTTGCCAGTGTGACTATAACATGTCTTGGAGAGTACCTTTTTGGGTTAAATATGTTTGGTGATCTTTGGGCCTCCTAAATCTGAAGATGTGTGACTTTTCCTATACCTGGGATGTTTTCTGCTATTATTTTGTTGAATACGTTTTCAATGCCATTTCCTTTTTCCTCCCCTTCTGGAATACCCATGATTCAGATATTTGAGAGCTTAAGGTTGTCTGTTACTTCTCTTAGATTTTCTTCAATTTTTAAAATTCTTTTTTCTTTTTCCTGCTCTGCCTGTGTTAATTCAAACAGCCTGATTCAAGGTCAGAAATTCTCTCTTCTGCTTGTTCTAGCCTGCTGGTTAGACTCTCTGTTGTGTTTTTTATTTTGTTGGATGAATTCTTCAGCTCCACAAGCTCTGCTACATTCTTTTTCAGGGTATTGATTTCTTTGTACATTTCTTTTTTCAGATCCTGTATATTTTTTCTCATTTCATTGCGTTGTCTGAGTTTTCTTGTATCTCATTTAGTTTTCTTAGAATTGTTGCTCTAAATTCCTTGTCAGTCATTTCAAGGACTTCCTGTTCTATAGGATCTTGAGCTTGAGAGTTATTACTTTCCTTTGATGGTGATGTACTTTCTTGATTTTTCATATTTCTGTTATCTTTCCGTTGGTGTTTAGTCATTGTGGCAGGGCGTATCATGGTCCATTCATTCCACCCTGATGTCTGGCCTGGATCCTGAAGGGACTGCCAATTCTGGGCAGCAAGAACTAGCCTGGGCTGGGGGTCTTGTGGTGCCTGCCTGTTCTGACCCAGGTGACTTGGGGCATGTGGTCCTGGTGTCTCTCAGGGCTCTCTGGGCAGTGGGCACCAGCCTGGGTTGGGGGTCCTGCAGTGTCCGCCTGTTCCAGCATGGCTGACTTGGGGTGTGTGGGCCTGGCATTTGTCAGGCTTCTGAGTGGCAGGTACTGGCCTGGGCTGGTGGTCCTGTGGCGCCTGCCTTTTCCAGCATGGCTGACTCAGAGCATGTGGGTCTGGCAGCTCTCAGGCCTCTCTGGGCAGCGGGCACTGGCTTGTTCCGGGGGTCTTGTGGTGCCTGCCTTTTCCAGTGTGGCTGAGTTGGGGTTTGTGGGCCCGGTGGCTCTCAGGCCTCTCTGGGAGGCAGGCAGTGGACTGGGCTGGGGGTCCTGCAATGCCTGCCTGTTTCTGCGTGACTGACTTGGGGCATGTGGGCCTGGCAGCTCTCCAAAAGGATTTATATTATATGTTAGAGGAAGCTCCAGCCACTCCTCCTAACCTGCAGCACTGCCAGCCAGTCACTGACCCCTCTAGTCCAATTTGATATGTCTAAATCTTCTATCATTTCCCATAAACAGGGTGTCAAGACAGCAAACCAGATACACTCTCCAAGTTGGAACAAGGAGAAGAACCATGGACAATAGAAGATGAAATCCATAGTCAAATCTGTTCAGGTGAGTGAGAGAACCTGTTGTCAACCAGTACCCCAAGGGGAGATGGTGGGAAATGAAGAAAGACATGATTTATTTTATGGGGTCAGGAGTACCCTGCAGGCTGCTGATATGCAAGGCATCTCAGTTTATTTTTTGGTTCCTTTTATAAGCCAGTGAAAATAACAAATCATGCTTATTAAATCAGTTATATCTGGTACCAAACTATTATAGAACATTTTCAGCTGCCACAACACTTGAAGATTCATAGCTAACTACTTATCAACAAAATCAGAACATAAGTTTCTCATTTACAAAGCTTCCAGGGTCCTGGGTTCAATAAAAGGTCAGACCTCAAAGGGAGGGAGAAGGAGGAAGTAGGCAAAAGGGATGCCAGCCTTGCTGGCTTCCCTAGAATAGCAAGGACTTTGTCAGCTTGCTTATTCAGTACCCCACAAGAACCAGTAATCCAGGCAGCCACAGAAGTCATATTCTGCTCATTCAGGACAGGCATCAAAGCTATGAGGGTGTCTGAGGACACAAGTACAGCCTGTCCATGTCTCCTTCCCATGTAAGAACTGTTTTTCTTTGTAGGAGTATAGAGGAAAATATACCTTTCTTTTCTCTTCCAAGATCACTTCCATGTTTATTTTGTATACATCTTGTTTTGTTTGTTTGCATAATTATCTTCTTCCTAGGATTTTCAAATTTTTTTCTTCATCCACTGTCAAATTATCTCTGCCTGTATTACCACCTCTCTTGCTATGAAATTCCACTTTCCAGACCTCTCTGGAAAGAGAGAACTTTGTTTTTTTGTTTGTTTGTTTTTGGCAGATGGCCAGTCCCAGGGATCCAAACACTTAACCTTGGTATTATCAGCACCACGTGAGAACTTTGAACTCATCACTGTTTTCTTAACTACTGCACCTTCCTGTCCTTTTAGGAAATAATGATTTTCCTTCATAACATCCAACCCCACCTTGGATGCTGATAACCTGGTCTCTGATTGAGCATTTATGTGATTCTTTAGCTTCTTTTTCTCCCCATTCTGAGGTTTTCATAATTATCTTTTCATTTTCTTTTGTTTTCATAACTCTTAAAAGTTTCTTTCATTTGTATGAGTTAACCTTTTTTTGTTCTGTGGAAGAGACTGTCAAACTGACTTCTCCCTTAATATTATCTAAGGTATACTTTATTCTTATGTGTTTCCTCATCTTCATGGAAACTGGCCAATGAATTCCCACTTTGTGTGTGAGGAAATGAATCATCTTCCATCCAAGAAAAATACTTTGGCTTCCTTGTTTAAGTTCAGGTTCTCCTTCAATACTGCACATTCTATTCATCCTGGCATTACCTTGAATGTTCCCTACATGCTGAGCTGTCTTCTTAAGAATTCTCTAGTGTTTCGGTTGATTAACTGTATCCTATATTATTTCTAGCCCAAACCAGGTCAGAAATTATGTGTGCTAAAAATTACTTTCTTCTTAGTTTTGCTAATTCTGAAGTTTCTTTGGTTCATCTCAGGTGTTGCCACTGCAGTCCTGTCCCTAAAGCTTTGTGTTCTCATCATAGCTTTTAGCAGTGCTGAGATAGCCACATACCACATGATTTGCTCACTTAAAGTGTACAGTTCAGCTTTTTAATATATTTACCTAGTTTTGTAACCATCACCACATATGTCCCAAAATTATTGATTCACAGTATATTTTGATGTTCCAGTGATTGTTCCATAGTCAGTTTTTGGAACATTATATATAGATTGTTTTGTCTATTCTGGGTCCTTTGCATTTGCATGTGAATTTTAGAATCACCTTTTTTTTTTTTTTTTTTTTTTAAACATAAAAGCCAGCTGGGATTTTGATAGGGATTACACTGAGTCTGTATAGCAATTTGGGGAACATTACTGTTCTAGTTATATTAAATGTTCTGATCCATGAACATTGGACATTTTTATATCTAGTTAGGTCTTTAATGTCTTTCAACAATGTTTTGTAGCTTTCAGAATATAAGTTTGGCATTTTGTTAAGTTTATTCCTAAGTATAGTTTTCTTTTTGATTCTGTAGTTAATGGAATTGTTTTCTCAATTGCATTTTCAGATTATTTACTGCTAGAATATAGAAGTGCAATTGATTATTTTTTCTGTCATTCTGATAATGGCTCATCCCAGTTACTCATGTTCCCTGTCATATGTCATATGCGATTGCTATTTCTCTTTTGGTGATCTCTGTAATATGATATCATCTTGATTATAAAGAGTTTCTGTCCTCTTCTGAAACACACTTCAGTGTGCTTCATACATGTAATTGCCTCCTTGGTTTATTCCTTTAAAACTTATGTTTTGATAGCCTACTATATTTGAAGCTAAGTATTTGTAGTACAAAAAAACAGTATACTTTGTCCCTATTCTTCACATTTCTTTCATTCTCAGTGGAAGTAACCATATGCAGGTACTTTAAAAATTAGTTTGTGGGGGGCTGGCCGGGTGGCGCACTGCTACAGTGTGCCGCTTGGAGTGCAGCAGTGCTCCCGCCGAGGGTTCGGATCCCACATACAGACTGGTTCCCGCTCACTGGCTGAGCGAGGTGCGGATGCAACACCGAGGGTTGCGATCCTGTTGCCGGTCCGGTCCGGTATGGGCGCGACACTGAGGGTTGCGATCTGTTGCCGGACACGAAAAAAGACAAAAAAAGGAAAAAAAAAAATTAGTTTGTGGAAAAATGGAATTGAAAGATAATACAAATCTTTCCAAGAAGCTTTTGAAGACCCCTTGTATAACCAGTAATAAGCAAATATGTAAACAACATGTCTTGGGGTAAAAATTGCTATGAGGAAAATTAAAGCAGCTAGTGAAACAGGAGGTGTTGGGACTTGGCACTCTGCTTGAAGGGTGGGAATGGTTCTTTAATAAGGTGCATTTGAGCAGATAGGTAACGGATGTGAGTAGGCTTCCTGGGTCAGGAGTGTTCCAGATGTGAGATGATGGCAAGTTCAGAGAAATGAATCTGGAGTGTGTTGAGGAACTTTTAGGAAGCTTGTAGGGATAGAGTAGAGTGACCAAAAGGGAAAGTGACTAGAGATAAAGACAATGGAGCTGGACCTTCTGGTACATAGGTTACATATTGCCTATCAAGGGCATTCTAGATCTTGGGGCATTTTAGCTCATCTGATTTCATTCCAGATGAGCTAAAAAAAACAGTAGGGAGTTTTGAGTAAAAGAGTGGCATGATATAACTAATTTTTTAAATCGATTACTTTGCTTACCATGAGGAAGGTAGACATTAGTGGGGAGAGGAGGGAACTGTTATAGTCATGCTTACAGTTTGTGACAGTGAAATGATACAAATTAAAATTATCAAAGATAAAAGGTATGTAGGGAAGAATCCAGGGGAAACTAGGTACAAGCTTTCAGTTGTCCTCTACTGGTGGAGTTGTACAAACAGTGCTGAATTTTTTCAACAAGGATGTTTGACAGCATTTGTGAAGTGTTGCCAAACAGGGAAGCTCACCCAAGCCTGGTGTCTCTCCCCTCCCCTCACCCCTTCCCCTCAAGTCAAAATGATACAGTGTGGCCCAAAACCTCAGGCTTACAAGAACAGGAATCAACCATAAATCACAAGGCTGGCATATACTATCTGGTAAGGCCTCGGGCATGAAAAGACACTCTTTTGTCAGGCAGAATATTCCAGGGAGTCAGAGGTTATCTTGCAGGAGCCAGTCAAGACCACTTCTTTCTTTGGGATGTGCAGGGATGGAATACTCCAAGCCTAAAGATTAAACACTTAACTGCATGCATATCATTCCTCCCTTTTTCTATAGGAATATAAGAGAGTATGACCCATCTAGACCATCAGTTGGAGTCTTAAGTATAGGATCTTTCTCCTAAATTTGAGATTGGTGCTTTGGGAAAATTAGTTTAATGTTGTTCTGTAGAATGAAGAATGGCAAGTTTATAGAATATGATAACCACTCAGTAGCCTATGACACTTACCTTGTAATCAAACGCTGAGGATCTCACTTTCTTTTTAAAAAATTCATTATTACTTGTTAACTGACAAATGAAAATTATATGTGTTTATTGTGTGCAACATGTTATTTTGAAATATGTATACATGTGGAATGACTAAATTGAGCTAATTAACATATACATTACCTTACATTCTTATCATTTTTTTGTGGCAAGAACACTTAAAATCTACTCTCAGCAATTTTCAGGAGGATCTTACAATTTTATTTGCTATTCTGGTGTATTTGTTCTATACATCTGGGTCTCTAGATGTGTACCTGATCACAACAGTCAGTGTTTGATTTATTTTGGTGGGCTTAACAAATTCCAAAGCTCTACATGTTGCAATAACACGTTCTTGGCCCTGTGTCTTCACCTTCCTTTTTTCCACATTTGCAAATACAATCTTGTGCAGTCCTCTTTTTTGGAATAATTTTATATGTTGATGATATCCACATTGCTATTTCCAGATAAGAACGTTTTCAAGATTTGTATATTCAACCAGTTTCTTCTGTACTTGGATATGCAATAATCATTTTAAACTTTATATGTTTTACAATGCATGCTAGATTTTCCCTTCATTCCAGACTTTAGTAATATTTATTATTTCATTGTAAGGATTTTCCCCCTACCTGGTGGCTGAAGCCATATAATTTTCCGAATAATCTTTGAGTCCTCACTTTTATTAACACTCTTCTTGCTCCTCCTATTGAACCCATTAGTGAACTTTGACTTTTCTTTCTTTAAATCTCTGTAAAAATAAGGAATATGTGTCTCTATGCCAGACACGGTTCAGTTACCTTACACAAAAATGTCACTCATCATTCAACAAATATTTGTAGAATAAATGAGTGCAGTTCCTATCACTTGGGATCAACCTGTTTGGTCTTTTTTCTCTAACTTCTGTGATCTGGTGTCCTGCCATATTCTGGGGTTCCCTGCTAAAAGTGACCTGTTTATATTTGATTATGTATACATTTTGTAAAGACCTATTTAGAAGGCAGCCAAATATATATACATTGTGAATGATTTAGCCTTGTCTGTACACTTACTGCTTTTACCTTTTGATGTGTTTCTATTATTGTGTTTTACCAATGTGTAAGAGATGAGAGATATTTATACATGGAATTTCTTTTATACTGATTATAGAGTTGTCATTAAAAAGTCAGTTTACACCAATGTATTTTTTAAACAATTTTACTCTTAATCAAGATGATGGAATGATTCACTGTTCTCTTCTTTCCTAGAAATTGGGAAAGTTAATGATCCTCTGCAGCATCACTTGCAAAATCAAAACATTCAGAAGAGTACAGAACAATGCTATGAACATAATGTGTTTGGAAATATTGTTAATCAGAGCAAAGGTCATTTCCCATTAGAGCAAAATCATGATACGTTTGCCTTACGTAAAAAACCCTTAGAATCAAATTTAAGTTTTGAAAACCAGAACAGAAGCTGTAACCTAAAGAACTCTGCTGAGTTTAATGGAGATGGAAAATCCCTTCATGCTAACCATGAACAATTTTATACTGAAATTAAATTCCCTATAAGTACAAAACCCATCAGCAATAAGTCCCAGGCCATTAAACAATGGAAAATGCACAAGATAGAGAAAGCCCATGTGTGCAATGAATGTGGGAAAGCCTTCATCAAGAGGTCTCAATTCACTGATCATCAAAAAGTTCATACTGGAGAAAAACCTCATGGATGCAGTATGTGTGGTAAAGCATTCTCCAGAAAATCCAGGCTAATGGAACATCAGAGAACTCATACAGGACTGAAACATTATGAATGCACTGAATGTGATAAAATCTTCCTCAAGAAATCACAGTTCAATATTCATCATAAAACTCATATGGGAGAGAAGCCTTACACGTGTAGTGAATGTGGGAAAGCCTTCATCAAAAAGTGTCGGCTCACTTATCATCAGCGAACTCATACAGGAGAGAAACCTCATGGGTGCAGTGTATGTGGGAAAGCCTTCTCTACAAAGTTCAGTCTCACTACACATCAGAAAACTCATACAGGAGAGAAACCTTATATATGTAGTGAATGTGGAAAAGGTTTCATTGAGAAGAGGCGTCTTATTGCACATCATCGCACTCATACTGGTGAGAAACCCTATGTATGCAGTAAATGCGGTAAAGGCTTCACCTTGAAGAACAGTCTTATCACACATCAGCAAACTCATACAGAAGATAAATTATATATGTGCAGTGAATGTGGAAAAGGCTTTTCAATGAAGCACTGTCTCATTGTACATCAGCGAACTCATACTGGAGAGAAACCCTATATATGCAATGAATGTGGAAAAGGTTTCATCTTGAAGAGCCCTCTCATCAGACATCAGCGAACACATACAGGAGAGAAACCCTACATATGCACTGAATGCCGAAAAGGTTTCACCATGAAAAGTGACCTCATTGTACATCAGCGAACTCACACTGCAGAGAAGCCATATATATGCAATGATTGTGGGAAAGGCTTCACTGTGAAGAGCCGTCTGATTGTACATCAGCGAACTCATACAGGAGAGAAACCCTATGTGTGCAGTGAATGTGGAAAAGGCTTTCCAGCAAAGATCCGGCTAATTGGGCATCAACGAACTCATACAGGAGAGAAACCTTATATATGCAGTGAATGTGGAAAAGGCTTCACTGAGAAGAGCCATCTCAATGTACATCGGCGCACTCATACAGGAGAGAAACCCTATATATGCAGTGAATGTGGCAAAGGCTTAACTGGGAAAAGCATGCTCATTGCACATCAGCGAATTCATACTGGGGAAAAACCATATATATGCAATGAATGTGGAAAAGCCTTCACCATGAAGAGTACTCTAGGTATACATCAGCAAACTCATACTGGAGAGAAACCATATAAATGCAATGAATGTGGTAAAGCCTTCAGGAAGAAGACGTGCCTCATACAACATCAGAGATTTCACACAGGAAAGACTTCCTTTGCGTGTAGTGAGTGTGGAAAATTCTCTTTGCGCAAAAATGATCTCATTACCCATCAGAGAATTCACACAGGAGAGAAACCATATAAATGCAATGAATGTGGGAAAGCCTTCACTACAAAGTCAGGGCTCAATGTTCATCAAAGAAAACATACAGGAGAGAGACCCTATGGATGTAGTGATTGTGGGAAAGATTTTGCCCACCTGTCAATCCTTATTAAACACAAGAGAATTCACAGGTAGTCATTCTGGAAAAACCTCTTGCCAGTTGTAGGCCCTCAGGATACGGTATCTGCAAAGAATGGCTTAAATGAACGCAGAGTATGTGGTTGTATAGTTAGCGATCAGTTACCTCACGTTGTATGTCAAAGAAAACGTATGAAACAACTCTGTTATAATCAGCATTGATGAAGATATTTTAGGACATTATATGTCTAAAAAGTGAATACTGAGAAATATCCCATGAATGTGACAGACTAGGAAAGCTTTCAGTGGGAAGACAGGCCCTATCAAAAGTGATCATCATAGATTGTAAATGAACTACAAGTTGGTAGAAATGTAATGATGAGAAAGGCTTTGCTCAGAAATAAGTCCTCGATAGATTGAGAGAGTTTACACCAGAGAAATACTTTCCAGGCTGGCCAGTTTGCTCAGTTGGTTAGACTGCAGTGTTGACAACACCAAGGTCAAGGGTTCAGATCCCCATACTGGCCAGCCACCAAAACAAAACAACAACCAAAAAAAAAAAATTTTTTTTAAAACTGTCTTATGGGCCGGCCTGTGGCTCACTCGGTAGAGTGCGGTGCTGATAACACCAAGGCCACGGGTTCAGATCCCTATATAGGGATGGCCAGTTGGCTCACTTGGGAGACCGTGGTGCTGACATCACCAAGTCAAGGATTAAGATCCCCTTACTGGTCATCTTTAAAAAAAGAGTCCATGGGGGCCGGCCTGTGGCTCACTCGGTAGAGTGCGGTGCTGATAACACCAAGGCCACGGGTTCAGATCCCTATATAGGGATGGCCAGTTGGCTCACTTGGGAGACCGTGGTGCTGACATCACCAAGTCAAGGATTAAGATCCCCTTACTGGTCATCTTTAAAAAAAGAGTCCATGGGGGCCGGCCTGTGGCTCACTCGGTAGAGTGCGGTGCTGATAACACCAAGGCCACGGGTTCGGATCCCATATAGGGATGGCCGGTTCGCTCACTGGCTGAGCGTGGTGCTGACAACACCAAGTCGAGGGTTGGGATCCCCTTACCGGTCATCTTTAAAAAAAATAAAAAATAAAATAAAAAAATAAAATAAAAACTGTCTTATGATGATGAATATGGCAGGGTTTATAGTAAAATATTTTTGCCTTATTATTTGCCAGGAAATTATGCAGAACTAAAACTTATGAATGCATTTGATGTGGAGGATCTTTAAAAAAAGTCAGAGAACTTAATGAAGGAAAGAAGCCTTGAAAAAATGATGAATTAGGGCTTTCTGTCAGAAGTCTAACCTTAACAGATAATACACCTCATGTGCATTTGGGGACAGGATGCCTTGAGCTATATTTGTAGTTGCCTTGTCACTGATTTTATACATCTTAAGTTGTTGCAGTTCCTCTCATCATGGATTAAACTTTAATATTATCTATAATGAAGAAACATTCTGTGCTTGCCTTGTTTCATTATATGATTAACGTGCATTCTGTGCTTCTAAGTTTATTTGTGTTATTTCAGAATACTTGAAATACTTCAAAGTGAAACTAGATACATTCAATTCATAAGTGTAACAACATATTTGGAAGTGTTTAACCAAGTTTACAAGTAGCATCAAATACTAAAAAAGTTAAATATGTTTTTATAAGATTTTATTTTGAAATAAGTTTAGATTCACGAAATCTTACCAAAATATTCCAGAGTTCCTAGATGCCCTTAACCCAGCTTTTCCCAAAGACAACTCCTTACGTATCCATAGTTCATTATCAATACAGGAAAGTGAAATTGTTATAATACTGTTAACTAAACTACAGAGTTTATTTGGATCTCATCAGTTTTAACATCCACTCATTTTTGTTTGGTTTTGATATGTAGTTTTAAGAAAATTTATCTCACATATATGTTCGTGTAACCACTACCACAGTCAAGATTTAGACTGTTGCATCAACACAAACTCCCTCATGCTACTACTTTATAGTCACACCTTTTCCCTAACACTAATTCTTGGCAATCACAGATCTGTTTATCTCTATAATTTTGTCATTTATAGAATGTTAGAAAAATGGAATCATACAGCATGTACCCTTTGAGATGGGCTATTTGACTTTAAGCAAATTACCCAAAGATCCACTTAAGTTGTTCTGTGTATCAGTAGTTTTTTAATTTTTTATCAGGGAGTCGTAATCTATGATATAGATGTACACAGTTTTATCTGTTCACCCATTGAAAGACATTAGGGTTTCCAGTTTTTTTACTGTTAAAAATAAAATTGCTGTGAACATTCTTGTGCAAAGGTTTTATGTGAACACAATTTTTTCTCTAGGATAATTACGGAGGAGTATGATTCATGGGTCATATGATAAGTGTATGTTTAAATTTGTAAGAAACTGACCAACTATTTTCCAGAGTGGCTGTTCCATTTCCCACCAGAAATATAGGAGAGGTTCAGTTGCTCCACATTCTTGTACTTGCTATTGTCAGTGTATTTTATTTTAGCCATTCTATTATGTGTGTAGTGGTATATCATTGTGGCCTTCATTTGCATTACCTTAATGGCTTTTGATGTTGAACATCTTTTCACGTATTTGTTTGCCATCCATATATCTTTGATGAAGTGTCTATTCAGATCTTTTGCCCATTTTTTTAATTAGAATGCTTGTTTTCTTAGTATGGGGTTTAGAGAGTTCTTTATATATATTGGATAAAAGTTTTGTTGGACACGTCATTTGCAAAATGCCCTCCTAGATGTGGCTTATCTTTTTTTCCTCAGAGGAAAAGATTTTAATTATGATGAAGTCCAGCTTACCATTTTTTCTTTTATTTCTTGTGATTTGGTGTCATATTTAAGTATTCCTGGCCTACTTTAAGTTCATGATTATTTTCTCCTATATGTTTTTACAAAAGTAATGTATTTTTGCTCTTAATATTTAGAACTATGATCCAGGGCCAGCCCGTGGCTCACTCGGGAGAGTGCGGTGCTGATAACACCAAGGCCACGGGTTCGGATCCCATATAGGGATGGCCGGTTGGCTCACTGGCTGAGCGTGGTGCTGACAACACCAAGTCAAGGGTTAAGATCCCCTTACCGGTCATCTTTAAAAAAAAAAAAAAAAGAACTATGATCCATATTGAGTTGATCTTTTTATATGGAGTGAGGGTTAAAGTTCATCTTCTTTGCCTATGGTTGTCCAATTGACCCAACATTATTTATTGAAAATACTGTCCTTTTTCCATTAAATTGATTTTGCACATTTGTAAAAGTCAGTTATCCATACTTGTGTCTACTTCTTGACTTATTTTATTCCATGGATGTGTCTATCACTCCACTGATAATACACTATAGTAATTACTGTCATATAGTGATTATAGTCATAAAATTGAGTAGTCAGATTCTTCCAGGTTTATTTTTCTTTTTCAAAATAGTTTTTTCAATTGTAGTTCTTTTGCTTTCCATATAGATTTTAGAATAAGCCTATATATATCTACAAAAACTCATTTGAGAGTTTTATTAAAATTGCATTAAATGTATAAATCAAAGAGGGTTAATTTGGCATCTTGTATTTGTTTGTTTATTTATTTATGGCAGCTGGCCAGTAAGGGGATATTAAGCATCTTTATTATGTTGTCTTCTAACCTATGAACATGTGGTGTCTCTCCATTTAATTAGATTTTCTTTACTTTTTAAAAATCAGTGTTTTTTTAGTTTATAGCATATGTATCCTGTATGTAGTATATTATATTTTTGGAGCTTTGTAAATATTCCTGTGTTCATAATTTAGTTTCTTTTTTTTTTTTTTTTCCTTTTTGTCTTTTTTTCGTGACCGGCAATGGGATCGCAACCCTCGGTATCATGCCTGCTCCGCGCTCAACCAGTGAGCGGACCAGTCTCTATATGGGATCCGAACCCTCGGCGGGAGCGCCACCACGCTCTCAAGCGCCACACTCTACCGAGTGCGCCACCGGGCCGGCCCCATAATTTAGTTTCTGATTGTTCATTTAGAGATAAGATTTTTGTGTGTGTGTTGACTTTGTACCTTGTGACTTTGTTAAACTCACTTGTCTAGTTCTTTTATAGATTCCTTAGGATTATATTTGTATAGTCACGTTTTCTATGAACAGGGGCAGTGATATGTCTGCTGTTTCAATGTTTTCATTTCCTTTCCTTTTCTTACCATACTGCACTTGGCTAGGACTTCCTCTGTATTAAATAGGAACAGTGAAAGTGGACATCTTTGCCATGTATGCAGTTTCAGGGCAGAAGCATTCTGTCTTTCACCATTAATATGATGTTAACTGTAGGTTTTTTTGTATACTCTTTTCACCAGATTCCAAAAGTTCCCTTATAGTCCTAAATTTTTGGCCATTATTTCTTCAAATATTCCTTCTTCTCCCTTTTTAACTTTCCTCTTATGTTTTCCATTAGTGGTATGTCTGTTGTTGTCTCACTGGTATTTAAGACTATTTTTCTTCAATATTTTTCCTTCAGTTCCTTACATTGGATAATTTCTTTTGCTCTCTCTTCAAATTCACTCGTCCTTTCTTCTTACATTGCAGTCTGCTGGAGAACCCATCTTTTAAGTTTTTCATTTGTTATTGTACTTTTCAGTACCATAATTTCTATTAGATTCATTATTATATTTTCTATGTCTTTGTTGAGATTTTCTATTTATTGGGTCATTGTCACTATATGTTCCTTTAAGCCTTTAAAGATGGTTTTCTTTAGGTCTTTGAATATATTTATCACACTGGCTTTGAAGTTATTGTCTGCTACATCCATCATTAGGGCCCACTCAGAGTTAGTTTTATTGACTGTTTTGTTTTCTGAGTATTAATGATTCTACTGTTTATTTGAAAGTATCATTTATTTTGTTGTTGAAACCTGAACATTTTCATCATGTATAGTAGGAAAGGGAAGGCACATTGTAAGGGCAGGGCAGATCCAAGTGTCCAAGAAGGAGTTAAATATATAGTCACATGTTGCTTAATGATGGGGATACATTCTGAGAAATTTGTTGTTGGATGATTTTGTTGTGCAAACATCATAGAATGCTCTTACACAAACCTAGGTGGGTATAGCCTACTACACACCTAGGCTACAAACCTGTATAGCATGTTACTGTACTGAGTACTGTAGTCACCTGTAACATAATGATACATATCTGTGTTATCTAAACATAGAAAAGGTACAGTAAAAATAAGGCATTATAATCTCATGGGACCACTGTTGGATATGCAGTCTCTTGTTGACTGAAGGCTCATGACTACTTTCTGATATCCAGAAGCTCATGATAAAGTGTGGGAGTCACAGAGGAAAGTAGGCAGCCATCACACAATGCACTCAGTGTTATAACAGTACATTATGGAGGAATAAAGCCATTGAGATTTTCAGGGTTATCAGAAGAAGAGGAGGAAAGGTTTCCTGGGTGTAGGAATCAACAGCTGAGTTTTAAACCAAACAGGAGACATTTAGAATAATAATTTTTTAAAAAGTCAAACCATTGAGAATTATTAAATTAGGAATATGGTAACCTCTGATATGTCTGTTTCTGGTTCCAAACCTGAGAGATAACCAAAATTAATTGTTTTATATGCATTGAGAATTCTTAATTGCATATGTTTTTATGATTTTTTTCATTATAGGTTTATACTGTGCATACTATTCTTTTGAAGATTGTTCTGATTTTCTTTTCCTACTCATCAATATCATGATGGTTCTTCAAAAAGTTCATGAAAAATAGAATTAAAAAATAATGCTGGGCCGGCCCGGTGGCGCACTGGATAAGTGCGCTGCTTGGGAAGCGCGGCGGCGCTCCCGCCCGAGGGTTCGGATCCCACATGCAGACCGGTTCCCGCTCACTGGCTTAGCCAGGCGCGGGGGCAACGCCGAGGGTTGCGATCCCATTGCTGGTCCCCGGTCCGGTACGGGGGCAACACTGAGGGTTGCGATCCGTTGCCGGACACGGAAAAAGACAAAAAGACAAAAAAAAAAAAAAAATGCAAATCTTTCCATGAACTTTTTGAAGTATCCTTGTTCTTTTCCTCATGGTCAGTGAAATTCTCCTCTATTTTTTTTTTTTCCTTTTTGTCTTTTCCGTGTCCGGCAACGGATCGCAACCCTCAGTGTTGCTCCCGCGCCTCGCTCAGCCAGTGAGCGGGAACTGGTCTGTATGTGGGATCTGAACCCTCGGCCGGAGTGCCGCCACACTTCCCAAGCGGCGCACTATAGCAGTGCGCCACCGGGCCGGCCCGAAATTCTCCTCTATTAATGTCACTCCACATTGCAAGCACCAGTAGAAGGGCACTTCCTGGACTTAAACTAGTCTTGGAGCTCTGGGGATTCACAGTCATCTCTGTCAGCTCCAGGATCTCCCTGGGGCAGTTATAGGTTTCTTGGTTTCAGTCTAAATTTCCATGGCAGCTCTGTATTTAAATCTGCATGCTATTTTCATTAAGAGATGTCCTATGCTTTATATAATGTGTACATTCATATTCGTATCAGTTAGCATTTGTTGCATTACAAACCTTAAATGGTTAACACAAGAAACTTCATGGCTAAAGATAACGAACATTTACTAATTGGTGCGGGCTGAGGGGTGGATTGCATGGTCTGTGCTGGCTTGGCCAGGGCTGTTAGGGCTCATCTGGAATGAATGGAGCCTACTCACATAGTCTTATCATCTTCCAAGAGGCTAGCCTAGGATTCGTCACACATAACATTGTGTACATATGTTTGCATCTTCTCATTCCTTTCATTCCTAAAATAAGCAACACATCCAATCCCACCCAGATTAGATTTACCCACCCCACCCAATCTCCAAACCAGAGTAGGACTGGAAACCTTTGGTATTTTTGTTCACACTGTGACCATGGCCTACCCAGTAGCTCGTCGGCTTCTACAAACCTCATTCAGCCAGAATTTTTTTTTTTTCTTTTGTCGTCTGGACAGTGGACTTCCCTAAGATGGCGGTTCCCATGCTGCTCCTGCCAGTGGTTCGAGGGCACAGCCATCTTTCCATTTTGCGCCATAGATAGGCTCTGGCCTCTGAAAACCTAAGCAGTTAGCATAGGGTTGGTGATTGTCTCTTGCAAGGAGGGCAAGGGACGGGGGTGCCCCAGAAACGTTTCCATTTCTTCCCACCAGCCTGAGTTGTAGCAGCTGTTATGGCCACTCCTGCCAGAAACGCCTTAACATGAGGTACCTCATAGAGCATATCCAAGGTCAGAACTTGGAGTTCGGGAAATGTCTCATAGCCCTTGCTGGATGCCCTCCTCACAGCCTCTTTCACCATCCTTGGCTGTGGCGAAGAATGAGTTATGGCGCCAGACAGCAGGAATCGGAAGTGGTTTCCCATGTGGGCCTTTCCGTAGCTGTTGGTGGAATCTTGAGATCCTGATTGGATCTGCTGAGTCTGATTCTGTGTTTGGATCAGAATGAGGAGCTCACTGGGGTGCATGAAGCAGGAAAGCATGCAGACATCCCCTGCTGGAGGCCTTATTTGGGTTCAGTCCCTGAGGAATCTGGGTGTTAGTAACGGGGCCTCTGGCTGTCATGGTTATCTGACTGTCAGGGCCTGGGATCTATTCACTCTTTGTGGGACTCAGCGATTGAAAAGTGGGTGGAGTTATGTATCAGTGAACGCTGTTTCTTGCTTAGTTGTGATTTAACATGGAGCTCGGACATAGAAAAACCTAGGCTAGGTAGAGGAATGTCAATAAATGAGGATTTCTGTGGTAATTTTCAGACTAAATCAATGTTTTGTGGGGAGAAAAAGGCTTGTTTGTGCAAGAGTGTGAGGAAGCTGGAGGCTTTGAGAGGCGCAGCTCCAGGTTTGTGGGTGTTTTGAGGCTGACTTTGGATTCTGGAAACATTTCCATTCAGTCTTTCAAGTCCAATTCCATCTTCAAAATTCCCATTAAAAACTTTGTTTTCTTGTATCTACTCTTCTCTTTATCCCCACAAAAATCGGAGTAGTTCACGGTGATCAAGTGGTGTCTCTACTATTGAAGATGAGATTTTTGTTCCTCTTTCTGCAAAGTTTCCTCTTGGATACTTCCTTTAAGGTTTGACAAAGTTAAAACAACAATTCTACTCCTCACTGAGAGTAGAATTTTATTTTTAAAAACATTTTTTAGGCTGCCTTTCTAAAATTGTGATTACCTGCATAAACCTACATTTAAGAAACTGCCTGTCTTCTAATATGGCTATACTTTTTTGTACTTTCTCTGGCACTTAATGTAACAAAATAATCCAAGTGATTCATTTTCAGAAATAGTTCAGGCCCAGCCTGAAAGTTGTCTGACTGATCCAGCCCATTCCTGGGGGGTCACTGAACAGATAAAGTTGTCCTTGAGATGGTAGTGAGTTACCAGCTCTTGTTTACTTCAAATGAATAAAGTTGTCCTTGAGATGGTAATGAGTTAATAGCCCTTTATTGCTCTCTTCATTTCCTAATGTTTCTCCTTTCACAGGGTTTTGGGTGGGCCTTTTTTGCGGGCTGGTCCTGAGCCCTCAGACAAAGAAATTTCCTACCAAGGGGGTAGTAAATTGGGGTACTCTTAAACGTCATCGGAAAGATTGTGCATCCTGTTGTAGCCTTACAGTACTAAGGTCAGGGGTTCAGATCCCCATGATGGCCAACAGCCAAAAAACCCCCCACTGTATTATATTTGCCAGTAGTAAGTGTACAACCGAATAATATTTAATAAATGTATAGGGTTAACCGAATAATATTTAATAAATGTATAGGGTTGTACCACTATCACCACAATCTAATTGTTAGAACATTTTTATGAACCACAAAGAGTACTTGGATGGGCATTTTGAAAGTATTTTATTCATTCTGAATACAGGTCCTATACTATAAGGTGGAAATATTTTTTCCCAATCTGTGTCTTCCTTATTCCCTTTCTTTAATTAAGTCCAACTTATTAATTTTATTTCCTTTTATGGCTCATCCTTTACAAATTTCTTGTTCAGAATTAACCCACATTCATGAAGCTTAACCTCCCGTTTTCTTAAGTTTTTCACTTTTACCTTTTAAATTTAGGTTTATGATACATTTTGAGTTAATTTTTGTGTATGGCTTAAGGTAAGAGTCTTAATTCATTTTTCTGCATACAGATATCCAGTTATCCTAGTGCCATTTGTAGAGGAGACTATCCTCACTGAAAGGTATTGGCATTTTGTCAAAAAGCTCTTGATCTTAGTGTTTTTGGACTTTGAGTTGTGGCGCCGCCCTTCCCATTGGCTCCAGACCTTTACTGGTCTTTAAGTGGCCTTTCACGGAGGCTCCAACCGTGAAATCATAACGTAGGCTCCTTCCTTAGCCGCTCTTTTCCCCTGCTCTGTGACGGCCAGCCAGCTTCATACTGTACCAGTTTCTCGAAATTTTTTTCTGTTCTTAACAATCGTTTATTGCCAGCTCTTTTCCGCCAGACGCTTTCGGGGGGGTCCGTGGCTTCTCGGATGGACGGACGTTCCCTTTCCCACGGATGCGCCCTCTGCTGAACCTACACCTGAACTGCTACCTGTCCGTTTGGAAACCTTTTTTTTTTCTTTTTAAGTGGATAATAATGGCCGCGGCCATATTACTTCTCTGTCCCGCCCACTGAACGCAACTTAGCCCGCCCCATACTTGCCCGTAAAAGTTGAATCTCTGAAAATCTCCCCATTTTCAGCAAGAGTCGAAGTGCCAGAAAGTGAGGTAATTTCAGTGGCTTCTTATTTTCCTGCCATACCTGGTTACTGGCCCCCAAACCTGCCACTTTACCTTCTGTACGTAAAGTATTTCAACATGGCCGCCCCCTCTAGACCGCGGCGAAGACGGCACGGCCATATTACTTCCTAAAGAAATGCCGGAAATCTCGTCTGTGCTCCTGCAAGTATTTTACACCCTCCTCGGCCGCCGTAGGCGGAACCAGGAATCCTGGCGAAGGGTCCAGGAGTAGAAGCGGTTCGCGGAAGTGCAACATTTAGGCCCTTCCCGTGGGTCTGGTGAAGATCAGGTCAGCTGTGGTTTTGTCCCTGAAAGTTTTTTGTCCCAGTGGACGATTTGTGTCTTACAGAGTGAAGAAGTCTGTGGACGTGGTGTAACGTGGACTCTCACGGTATAGGGTCTTTGCGGATCACTTGGCTTGTGAGGCGTGTAGGTGGTATTTACTATGCATGCGGTGTCTGGTTGGGGTTCAGGATTTAACTTGGGGCTCTGGGATATTGGAATCGGTGAGGATGGTCATTACATGGGAGTATCTAGTCCAGGTTTTTGGATTAATAAAGGGTCAGTGTCCATGGTAGAAAGATTTGTGAGGGCTGAAGCTTTGGAAGCCTAGGACCCTGGCGGGTAGGTTGGAACCTCCTCTACTGGGAGAGAAGGTCATACAGCCCCGGGTATTATTTCAAAACCAATTGTCCACGCTTCTAATCCTTGGAATGGCTAATAGATCGGGGGCCTGTGTCAGCTACGCCCACCCTGTAATGTATTGTCTTTGGCTGCTTTCAAGTTGCAAAGACATAGTTGAGTCGTTGTGACAGAAACGTTTTGGCCTGCAAAAACTAAAGTGCATAACATCTGTCTCTTGAGAAAATGTTTGCCAACTCCTGCACTCACTTTTTAATATATAGTAGCGGGCACTTTTGCTTACCTGCCTGACATGGATTTATGCTTTCTACTTTGCTAACAGAATCTATGTTTTGTAAAGTAACCATCCCTCTGTCAAGGTAACCCATATCTCAGTTTATTGGTAAGTCTTGGTTGATCTTAGCCAATCATAGTGGTTCCAGTTTCCAGTGCTAGGGATGGTTTTGGCACGGGAATGAGCTTAAGTGTATGGTGCTTTCAAAAGACAAAATGGCAAGAAACGTAGTTTAAAGGTCTTAATTGGTTTTTATTTGGGATTGTATGAAAAGAATGAGTGCTGGCAATGAACTGAGCAGAGGAGATTGGTTTTAGGGACAAAAGGCAGAGGAAAGCAGAAACAGAAAACAAAAGGAGATTGATAGTTTCAAAGGTACTTTTCTTGTGAAGATTAAAGCAGAAGGTACTTCCTTATCATGCTGGCTTGTTTGGGAATTTGGCTATTATCTCTCTGAAAGTCAGATGACCAACTTAGTTTCAGCTTGGTGATGTGGAAGTTCAGTATGAGTTTTGGTTTGGTTTATTGGGCCTAGTGCAGGAGCTCAGTCCAAATCAATGGCATCCTACAAATTTTAAGAGAGTAATTCTAGCCTATTACATATGTGAAATATGCCTGGGAGTTTCTACTTGAGTATTTTCTCTTTTAGTTAGGTAATTCCTTGAGTCTTTTTTCCATGCCGATGATGACATTGTCTGAAAATAACCTGAATTTTATCTCCTGTGTAATGTTTATGTAATTTATTCTTATCTCAGTATGTTGGCTGAATTCTCCAATACAAAGTAGGAAAGTAGGGGGCAGTGGGCATCCTTGTTTTGTTGCCTACCCTTAGAATTCACCTGCTATGCGTCTGGAGTTAACATCTTCCCTGGAGGTAGGATCATAAAATTATGAACTCATCCAGGATTTCAAAAATTTTTTTTTAATGTTTATGGAAGCTTTATTTGTTATTGCCAAAATTAGAAACAATCAAAATGCCCATCAACCATAGAATAGATAAATAAATTATGGTATAATATATAATACAATTTTATAAAAGAACAAAAATGAATGAATTGCTGCTACATGTAATAATGTGGATAAAATGATGATCCAAAAATCAGAAAATAGATTGCTATTACAGAAATGCTTAGAGAGTTATTTCATTTTTATAAAGAACAAAGACAGGAAAAATCATACTATAGTGTTTAAAGTCAGGATAGTGGTCACCTTAAGAAAGGAAGCAGGTAAAGATTGTGTCATAAAGTGGCTTTTGAGATTCTGGTAACATTCTCTTTCTGGACCTAGACGTGGTTACTCAGGTTTTCACTTTGTAATAAATCATTGAGCTCTACATTCATGTTTTATGCACTTTTGTGTGTGTTACATCTCTTTTTGCAAAAGGGAGAAAGTTACAAAGATAAGATATGATCTATATAGCAAAAAAAATTACTTTTTGGATTAATTTATTGCAGATGAATGCAAAATTGTGATAGCTACAATCTTGTCACAGTTCAGCAGAAGTGATTATTTTTCTTCTCACTCTAGGAATATATACATTTGTAATACCAATTTGATCAGGCTAATAATGCTACAAATAGTATGCAACCAATTCTTGATATAAGATAACTAAAACAATAGTAGAATGTCTTTTACTATCCACAGAACAGATATGCATACTGATAAAATTATAAATTAAATCAGTTTAACTTAAAAAGTACTGAGACATCACTTGAATTTGCATGTGATATGTACAACTTCAAACAGTTGAGACAAATACCACCTTGTTCTTATTAGATTTTTTAATAGACTATTAAATGAATATTGATAACTAAGCAATAGCATTAAAGGCTATAGAAGAGAAGCAAAGATGAAATATTATTCTTCCCAAATGAATTTTTCATAAATCCAAAAAGGAAAGGAAAAAAAGGCATCACTCTGACACAACTGTACTGATAATAAACTAGTTTAGAGTTGATATCAAACTGTGGCTCCCAGTATTTGTCTCAGTAACCAGGCAACAGGGCATTTCATTTGTCCTTCAAGAAGGAAAACAGGAGTCACCTGAAGAATAGGATTCATAAATGCCAAACAATGCATTTGGCAGAGTAACTAAAGCGTTGGAGATTCAAGAACTATGATTGATAGAAGTAACAAATGAAGGAAGCTTGAGAAGAATTCAAAGTTTTGGGTAGAGAAGGCAACTTTGGAATTTCATTACATCTACTGGAAGCAGCATGGGTCCAGATGTGGATGTGTAAGCTCTTTGTTTTGCTCCTAAATCCTCTGTTGAAAATAAAACTCATGAACTCAGAAATGTTTCTGTCCTGGTCAGTTCTGCATTCCCAGTGCTTAGAACAGTAGCCAGAAGAGTTACTCAATAAATAGTCTTAGGAAGGGTGGTGACTAGAAAAAGACACAAGAGGGGCTTCTGGACTGTTGGTGATAGTCTATATCCTGATCTTCGACGTGTTACAGTCTGTTCACAAATAACCGTGAGAATTCACCACCACGGGACCAGCCCTTCAATAAGTCCTCAACGGAGTCTTACACCTCAACCACAGGGCTCAAGTACTGGTTCCCTTAGGAAGTTTCCTCTCTTTTGATGTTACCAAAGGACAACAAATTAGTTCCAGTGCAGTGTTTAACTGGTGGGAACAATGAGTAATCCAAACAGAACACTTCAATCCAGAGTGTTTGCTTTTTCCTTTGTAATCTGTTTATAATTCCTCTCTGTGTCAATCATTTGCCTCCAGCATTTGAATTGAAGATTAATTGCCACTTCGTTTAGGTTCTCCTTAATTACATCATAAATTGGTTAAAGAAAGAAAATAATTTTCATTTTTCATATTCTGTACAGACAAGAATACGTGTGTGTGTGTGCTTCTGTCTACTGTCTTTTCATTAGTGTCTTAGCATTCTTTATCTCCTCTAAGTGATCATACTCAGCAATTCCATATGATCAGCTCACCCCCTTCCATTCTAAATAATGAATTAAATATTTGATCTCATTCCAAGAAGCAGACAGCTCTTTCTTTGTAACAGCAAAACAATATCCACAATCCTGTCTTTTTGTCATCTATCTAGTTTTTAATCACGAACAGAACTTTTCCTCTTCTTCTGTTGCCAAGAATTTATAGTTTTTTGGAAATTGACCTACAAACTCCAGATATGTGGTTCCTCAACATAGAGCTCTCCTGCATTAGTTCTTTAATTACTCAGTATCTGTGCATTAGTACAGATTCTGGGACAGCTGCATCTGGCCTGGTTCTACTCATGGCAGAAAGCGGCAGGCAGCCGGCGAGTACAAGCAGATCACATGGTGACAGGAAGCAAGAGAGAGAAGCAAAGAGAGAGAGAGGGGAGGTGCCAGGGTCCTATAAACAATAAGCTCTCCCAGGAACTAATAGAGGGAGAATGCAGTCATTAATCCCCCCTCCTCAAGGGAGAGCATTAATCCATTCATGAGGGATCCGCACCCATGACTCAATCAGTTTCCAACACTGCCACATTGGGGATCAAATTTCCACATGAGTTTTGGAGGGAACAGCACATCCAAACTCCATCATTCCGGCCCTGGCTCCCCAAAACTCATGTTACTCTCACATACAAAATACTATCCCAACAGTCCCAAAAGTCTTAGCTTGTTCCAGCACTAACTTAGAAGTCCAAAGCCCAAAGTCTCATCTGAGACCAAAAGCAAAAGTTCTTCCAGCTGTGAACCTGAAAAACAAAACCAAATTTATCTACTGCCAAGATACAATGGTGGAACAGACATTGGGTATACATTCCCATTCCAAAAGGGAGGAATAGGCCAGAAGAAAGGAAAAACAGGTCCCAAACAAGTCCGAAACCCAGTAGGGCAGACATTGTGTCTTAAACCTCCAAAATAATGTTCTTTGACTCCAAGTCCTGCATCTTTGGCACAATTGGGCATCTGGGCCCCCAAAGCATCAGGCAACCTTGTTCCCACAGCTCTTCCAGGCACAGCCCAGTGGGCCACGCTGGTGCCTGTGGCTTTTCCAGGCCTGTGTTACACGTTACCAGTGATCCTAAAGTTCTGGGGTCCTGGCGGCAGCCCCGCTGCCTTGGCTCTACTAGACATTTCCCTGGTGGGGGCTGTCTGTGGGGGCTCTGACCCCACTTTTCTGCTTGGCATTGCTCTAGTAGATAACTTTTGTGGTGGCTCCGCCCCTGCGGCAGGTCTCTGCCTGGGCTTCCAGGCTTTTCCATACATCCTCTGGAATCTGGGCAGATGCTGCCACACCTCCACTGCTCTCACGGCCTGCTGGCTTGCAAACTTAACACAAGCCTCTACTCTCCAGGGCTGCTGCACGAACCACACTTGGGGCCGCTCTAGCCAGAGCAGCTGGGATGGAGGGAGCAGGATCCCGAAGGCAGCTGTGACTCAGGTCTGTCCCCCGGGACAACTGAGTCCTTCTAGGCTTCGGGGCCTGTGATGAGTGGGACACCCTTCCAGACTTCAGAAACGCCTTCATGGCTTTTCTCTCATTGTCTTGGCTCTTAGCATCTGGCTGCTTCACTGCCAAGATAATGTCTTTAGCAACCAGTTTATCTGCTTCACCCTTGCATTTTTCTCTGGCTCTCCATTTCTCTACCACATGGCCAGGCTGCAAATATTCCAAATCTTTATGTTCTGCTTCCATTTTAAATTCTGGCTTTACATCATGCCTTTGCTGCCATAACTCAGAGGAGGCTGTTAGAAGTAGCCATGCAGTGTCCTTAATGCTTTGCTGCTTGGAAATTTCTTCAGCCAAATGCTCTGGTTCACAACTCTTAAGTCCCACCTTCCACAAAGTCCAAGGGCACGGACACAATGTGGCCAAGTTCCTTGCTATGGTGTGGCAAGGGTTATCTTTTGTCCAATTCCCAATAAGTTCCTCATTCCACATGGCCTTTACTGTCCACATTTCTATCAGCATTCTGCTCACAACGACATAAGTCTCTAAGACATTCCAAACTTTCCCTCGTCTTTTTCTCTTCTTCTACATCCTCCAAACTCCTCCAACCTTTACCTATTACCCAGCTCCAAAGATGCATCCACATTTTCAGTTATCTGTTTAGCAACACCCCACTCCTTGGTACCAATTTTCTGTGTTAATCCGTTTTGTGTTGCTATAACAGAATACCTGAAACTGGGTAATTTATAAAGAAGAGAAGTTTATTTGGCTTATGATTCTGGGACAGCTGCATCTAGCGTGGGCCTCAGGCTACTTCTACTCATGGCAGAAAGCGGCAGGCAGCTAGTGGGTACAAGCAGATCACATGGCCACAGGAAGCAAGAGAGATAAGCAAAGAGCCAGGATTTCAAATTTAATGACATAAAAATGTCCATAGTATTTTTGAAGACAAAAAAAGCTCTATTGCACCTGACTCATATTTCCCATTATTTTCTTATATTCTTTATTTGCACCACTTCTCTTTCTCTCTTCGCCCATCTCACAACAAATTTGTACATGTTATGAGTCGTTTTAGAAAACAAGCTTTTGGAATTGTTGAGCTCTTTATTTTGCTAATTTTTCTAAATTTATCTTTTTTTTTTTTTTTTTTTAAAGATGACCGGTAAGGGGATCTCAACCCTTGCCTTGGTGTTGTCAGCACCATGCTCAGCCAGTGAGCAAACTGGCCATCCCTATATAGGATCCGAACCCGCGGCCTTGGTGTTATCAGCACCGCACTCTACCGAGTGAGCCACGGGCCGGCCCTCTAAATTTATCTTTTAAAAAAATCTACAATTTAATTATAAAAATAGTATATGTATAGATAGTCATTGCCCAGGTCAAGAAATAACTCACAGAACATTACCAGCACCCCATTGGTGTTCTGTGAGCCTTTTTCATTCTCACACCTGAAGGTAATTACTGTTCTCTCTACAGCAAGCACTCCTAGTTTTACCATATAATAAATCATTCCTAACCGTCATAATTAATTTAGTTTTGCCTATTTTGAGCTGTCAGTAATGATACATCATTCTTTTTTTGTGTTGCTCAATAGTATATTGAAAATTCTTTTGTGTTGTTGCACATAGGTATATTTTCTTTGCTCTGTAATGTTAACAAAAGAGGACCATAGTATCCACTAAAGAGCAAAGGGACACTTTATTTTCTATAAAAAAGATATTCTGCAGATTGGAGAGCACAGACGTTAGCAGGACTGCAGATAAGCGGTCCAGTGAACAAAAGAGGAAGGCTAGTATTTATGCCTTCCAGCATCAGGTTCACATGCATATTCAGTGAGCTTAGAGGAATGCTATGAACATTTATGGGGAAGGCTGTACTTATGTGCAATGAGTGAACATACCACAAACGTGTGTTATTTCATAGGCTCTATAGGCTGGCTGTGGCTGGTTTTGATGTGGCCTCTCTTATTGGAGAAGAGGGAGAAGAATGTTGGAGTCTGTTTTCTGCCTCATTGGGTAACTGTGGGCCCCCAAGAATGAGAAGGAGGGGGTCAGTGGCTGGCACCAGTGGGACTTGTTGAAGATTAATGTAGAATTCGCAGCTACAGCTGATTTGGCCTTTTCTTCTGAGAGTTGCCTTTGCTTAGTTATAGAAAAGAAAACTTCATAACTGTAAGATATGTACTTGTGGGCTGAGAAATAAGTGTGCCAATTCCCTCCCAGTGGCCATTGGGTTCTGTTAAATGATTTGAATGTCTCTCTTAACCACAGTGAGTCCATTTTGTCTGTCCATTGGGGTTTTAACATTTTAATAGTAACAAGGGTCAGGCAAACTTAGAGTAAATATTTTAGGATTCGCAGTCTATATAAGGTCTCCTGCACATACTTCTTTGTTTTTATATAATCCTTTAAAAATGTAAAAAGCTTTCTTAACTTGCAGGCTGGGCCAAAGGTGGTAGTTTTTCTATTACATTCCATTGTTTGAATATACGGCAATTTTTCCTACTGCTAATTACATTTGTATTGCTTACAAGTTTGGATTATTAAGAATAATGCTGCTAGGAACATTTTTGTAAATGTCTTTTTGTTCAAATGTGCCCTTATTAGGGGGGAGGCAGGAGATATATACCTAGATGTACGCCTCAGAGTCATATGTGAAAGAAAGTGAGCTGAGACGCTGGGTACCAAACAAGCTTTATTAAAGGAAAAGAATCTACCAGGCTGTGCTCAAAGTGGGGGGGGCAGCCTGGTGCTGCCCTCAAAATGGAGGACAGCACCAGTCGTGGGGATGGTAGAGCTTATATAGCATGCCAAAGGCTGGCTTATACGATCAAGGAGGGGCATTATGCTAATGCGGAAGCTATGACACCACGGTGGAGAACTGCAACCTTGCAGAAGCAAAAGCGTTTCTGTTTAAGTCATCGTTTCTGTTTAAGTCATGAGGCTTCTCATAAAGGGAAGTGGGAGAGGGTTTGGTGCTCCAGTGGAAGACAAGGCCAGCAGCTATTTTATGCTTATTGTGTGCACAATGGCGCCGGTCATGCCCCAAATCCATCAATATGGTACGTTATAATTTAAGTATAAATAGATGATGCCATACTGTTTTCCAAAGTGGTTATACCACTTAAAGTTTCTCTAGCAAAATATCATTTGCTTTATAAAGTGCTATGTGTAGCCTGTTTAAAATAGTTTTCCATACCCTGGTAACATTGAGAGAGTCTCCTGTATTATCGTCTTAAAGCTTTATTAATTTGCCTCTCCCATTGAGATTGATACTTGACCCCCGAATGGTTTTTGTGTATGTTGTGAGGTGGGTTTCAACCTTCTCAATGTGCCCCACCCCCATATGGATATCTGAGATTGTCCTAGCACCATTTATTGAAAAGACAGCCTTTATCCACTTCTCTGCAGTGCTGCCTTTGTCATTGAGTCTCTATATATGCTTGAGTCTGTTTATAGGCATTTTATTCTGTTCTTTTGTCTTATTGTTCATTATTGTACTAATATTGTACTGTTTTAATTAAAGCACCTTAATAAGTCCTGATAAACAAATCTTCTAACCTTTTTTTTCTTTCTTTCTTGGCTTCTTTCTCTCTCTCTCTTTTTTTTTTTTTGGCTGCTGGCCAGTATAGGGATTGAAACTTGGATCTTGGTGTTATCAGCACCACGTTTTTTTGAGTGTTTATCACTACTGGGTTATTGTGCAATGAAATGTAGATTTGGTCTTCATCCTGTCTCTTGGCACACAACTCCTAAAAGCCTTAGAATCTCTGAAGTGATAAGTGCTATCTTTTTGTATGCTGATGAGTTGACTGATGGCTGATAGTCTCCAGGTAGCTTCTGGGGAGGGGGGGACTCACAAGAAAGACCAAAGCAGGATTTGATGCTTGGGACTTTCAGCCCCACCCTCCAACCTCTGGGGAGGGGAAGGGGGCTGAAGGTCAAGTTGATCGCCCGTGGCCAGTTATTTAGTCACTTATGCCTATGTAATGGTGCCTCCATAAAAAACGAAAAAGACGGTTCAGAGAGCTTTTGGACAGCTGAACACGTAGAGTTTCCTGGAGGGTGGTGTGGAAGCTCCATGCCCCTTCCCTTATATGGTCAGAAGCACATATAAGATAACCTGGGGCTTGTGATTGGCATCTGAAGTGGGGCAGTCTTGGGGACTGAGCCCTCAACCTATGGGATCTGACATTATAGTGTCATAATTAAATTGGAGGACACCCAGTTGGTATCCACTGCAGAACTGATTGCTTGCCTCCTGATGGGGAGACATCTCCACATATTTGGTCACAGAAATGTGTCCTCTGTACTGATTATTGTCCTGTGAGAGCAGATTTTAATCTGGTTGGTACTTTTCTTCTTTTTGCCAACAACAGTGGGGAGAACTGCTTTTATCAATTACTGTTTCAGTGGAATAGGTTGGCCCCGCCGATTGGGACTGGGATAAACTGGACCCCACTGCTCCTCTTTTCTCTTTGTTTGCTTGGTTAGACGGTTAGTTGAGTACTAGTAATCTGAATAAACCTTCCAATCCTTGCACCAACTTTTGGACTTTCAGGTCATTTGTTTAATGCCAGAGGGAAAGCTGAGCCTGGTCTGTTGGTAACAATTCTTTGAGCTTTCTGGTCAATTTCGTCTGAGAATATAGTTACAACAGGTTATTTTTGGTTACTCTCTGCATGGTATCTCTTTTTCCAACCTTTTATTTAATGGATCTGCAACATAACCAGTGCCACTTTTGACAAGCCCAAGTACAAAATGGCATTGCCCACCTCCTCCCCTCCCCCCTTCCCTTTACGAGAAGCCTCCTTACTTAAACAGAAACTCCTTTTGCTTCTGCAAGGATGCATTTCTTGACCCCCATCGACATTAGCATAATGACCCTCCTCGATGGTATCAGCCAGCCCTTGGCACTATATAAGCTCTACCACCCTCACACCTGGTGCTGTCCCCATTTTCAGGGCAGCCCCAGGCTGTTCCCCACTTTGAGCACAGCTTGGTAGATTCTTTTCCTTTAATTAAGCTTGAATGGTACCCGTCATCTTGGCTCACTTTCTTTCATTATGGTGCTGAAACCCAGGAAGGGTTTTGACTGATGTTGTGGATGATCCCCTCTCTCTTGGGGTGATTGGCCCTCAGCCGCCCTTCCTGGACCTGCTGGAACTGGGTACACTCAGGACTCTCCCCTTTTGCTGTTTCAGACCAGCACATCCAACACCGGCCTCAATTCAGGGTGAGTCAGTGGGTCTGTCCTGCCTACTTCTACGGTTCCCCTAACTACTATCTCTGTGACTTTGGTCTCTATGAAGCCCAGGTGCCTGGCCGAAGGAACTCTTCTCGTGCCCCCAAGCTATGGGAGGATGCTCCTCTAGCTAGCTGGTCAGTGGCTTTTTTTTTTCTCTTGAAAGGAAGGTGGACAAAGAGTGGACGCTCTTTGTTGGCATGCTTTTTCTACTAGGACTGACTGCCCTTTTTCACCCTTTAAATGGAATCCTCACAATCTAAACCTCCATGATCTATGCCCTTAGGCTGTCTCCTGGCCTCCAGGGAGACATTGAACCTAAACAGTTTTCTACTGTACTCCACGCTCTATGCCTCTGGGCCACTCTACGCCTCTGGGCCATCTCCTGGCTAATTTCTCGGCCTCCAGGGACACATTAAAACTCAAACCCCTGGTTACAATGGATCCCAGTGGCCACAAGATGGCACTCGATTTAGACACTGACAAAAGCTGTAGAGATTCCTTGTTCAGGCCTTTTCTTATCTCTGAACATGTTCCTCTCTGTCAAAACTGTCCTATGTCTCAAATTCTCCTAGCTCATACTCATCCTCTCCTTCCAGACTTGGATCAATCTTCTGATCCATCACCCCTCCACATTTCTCTCTCCCCTCTACCTGGTCTCGAGACACTCCTCCTCAGCCCAACACCTCCCCTTCTCCCACTTTGTCAGGTAACAACCCCTCCTCAGCTCTGGCTTTTTATAACCCTTCTGTGAAGTGGCTGGGATGGAAGGAATTGTCCCAGTCTGTGTACAGGGAGCAGATCTGGATGGCAGCTCAGGTACATGCTCAAAATAATAGGCAGTCTGTGGGACCCATTGCTGTTTCTTGCACAGACCCCAATTGGTACTACCAGGCCGGCCACAGGGATTGGGATTTCTGGGATAACATAATCACACACTTGATTTATGGCCTCCAAAAGGCTACTCACAAGTCAGTCAATTATGACAAAAATAGAGAAATCAGAGACCCATTGAAAATCCCAGTGAGTTCCTAACCCGCCTCTCTAAGGCTTTATATGAATACACACATATAGACCCAAACTCCCCTGCAGGTGTGGCCCTCTTACACTCTTATTTTATTACCTGATCAGTCCCTGATATTCAAAAAGGGATAAAAGAGATCAGGCCAAATACCAGCTCCGTGGCTCACATACTCCAAAGCTGGCTGCCGGGCCACCCAGGAATTGCTTCAAATGCAGTCAGCTGGGCCACTTGGTATGGGCCTGTCATAACGTCCTCACTACAAACGGCCAGGTCACTGGGGGATTGCCTGTGTCACTCACCAGAGAGGAAGTGGCCCAGTCCCCAACCTACAGCCTTTGGCTTCATGGCCATCTCTACTGGAGCTTCTCAGCTTTGCCCAGGAGGAGGACTGTTGATGCCCAGGGCCTGAGGCCCCCACGGAGATCACAACACATGAGCCCAGGGTAACTCGCCACATAGCAGGTCAGCCGATCTCTTCTGTCATCAATACAGGGGCCATTTACTCTACCCTTCCTGAATATGCAGGATGAACAACCCCATCCTCTAACACAATTGTAGGGGTCACAGGATCAGAATACCACCCATGGATCACTCAAACCCTTTCCTGCACCCTACATCACACCCAATTCACACACAAATTCTTAATTATGCCTCAATGCCCAGCCCCTTTACTGGGATGGGACATTCTTTGCAAATTCAAAGCTACTCTTACCCTAAACACTTTAACTCCAGCTGCAATTTTCCTGTTACAGGCTGCACCCAGACCTGGCCCCTGAGGCTTCCACCTTCCCCTCCCCCTCAGACAAGGTTAATCCCTAGTATGGGAAGCTTCTTCTCCCTCCATTGCTACACACCATTCCCCTATCCTTGTTAAATTGCTGAACCCCTCTTTGTTCCCTTCTGTCCCACAGTACCCCATCGCTAACAAATACCTGATAGGCTTAAAACCTGTTGTACACAAAGTCCTTTCTTCTCATCTCTCATGGCCTACCCGCTTTCCTTTTAATACACCCATCCTTCTGGTTATAAAGCCTAACAGCTCATACCATTTAGTACAGGACTAATCTTGATATGCACCATTCCCAACAACTTACTTGGGCAGTACTACCTCAGGGGTTTTGGGATAGCCCCCACTTTCTGGCCAGGCCTTAGCTCAAGACTTAGCTTCCCCTCCAACCTCTAGCACTTTAATACAATATGTGGATGACCTCCTCCTTTGTAGCCCCTCCTATGAGGATTCACAGGCCCACACTGTTGCTCTCCTTAATTTCCTGGCCTCCAGGGGATATTGAGAGTCCCAAATTCCTTCTCCTTCAGTTCAAGAGTCTAATTTCTGAACTCCCTTCTCCTACTGCAAAGGGTGAAATCCTTCCTTTCTTGGGGCTTGCAGGGTTTCTTTGCCTATGGATTCCCAACTTTGGCTGCTAGCAAAGCCACTTTATGGGGCAGCCAAAGGGGATCCTGCCATTCCCTTAGATCCCACTAAGCTCATTCATTCTCCCTTTTGGCAGTTAAAAGCCACTCTCCTCACAGCCTGAGCTCTATCTCTCCCAAACCTATCTCATCCTTTTATTCTATTTGTCACAAAACCCAAAAATTGGCAGTCGGGGTTTTGGGACTAAAGGCAGGAGATCTTTTCTCCCTGGTTACATACCTCTCTAAACAACTAGACACCACAGCTCGAGAATGGGCCCCTGTTTATCGGCCTTAGTGGCAGCTGCCCTTTTAGCACAAGAAAGCTCTAAACTAACTTTTAAACAACAAGCAGTCAAGACCTTCTCAGCCATAAGGCTAAGTCAATTCTCTCCCTTCCCCACCTACAACTTATTCACCTTACCTTCATTGAAAACTCTCAGTTCGGGCCGGCCCGTGGCTCACTCGGGAGAGTGTGGTGCTGATAACACCAAGGCCCCGGGTTCGGATCCCATATAGGGATGGCCGGTTCGCTCACTGGCTGAGCGTGGTGCTGACAACATCATCTTTAAAAAAAAAAAAAAAAAAAGAAAACTCCCAGTTCTCCTTAAACCTCACTCTTATTTAAAATCAGCCACTCTCATCCCCAAACACTCAAGACCCTTAAAACACAATTGCACAGAGGCTTTAGACCTTTTTCTCAATCCCTTTCCACATATCTCCGCACATCCCATTACATGGTTCATAGATGGGGGCGCCACCTCCACGCCTGCCCCCCAGGTGGGTTATGCCATAGTAAATCTAACACAAGCTATTGAGGCTGCACAACTCCCAAAGGAGGTTGGGGTTATACACTGTAGAGGACACCAAACCTCCAATGACCCCATAGCCTGGGGGAACAAACTGGTAGATCTAACCTCAAAACAGGCTGCTCAATCACCAGGCCCCCACTCTTCCTCTCCTGCTCAGGTCCTTCTCATGGCCCCTATACCCTTATCCCAATACACACTCCAAGAAATACAACACCTGCAACAGTTGGGGGCACAGAGAAAGGACAACTAGTATACTAGTATACTCTATACAGTCACTATGGCCTCCCTACCACACAAGCTGAGCAAATCTTTTTAGATTTTCATAATTCAGTTCATATAGGCTATGAACTCCTACTGTGCCTTCCTCAGCCCTTATATTACTCTCCCACAAAAGGACACGCTATCTTCTAACCTTAGTAGTTACCTTTTCAGGTTGGGTTGAGGCTTTTCCCTGCACTTCAGAGGATGCTACAGCAGTAACACATGCTCTGACCTCAGAAATCATCCCTCGTTTTGGCCTCCCTACTAGTCCCTCGCTTGCTTACAGGCTGGCCCTGTAAGCCTACAGGCCTCAGCCCCCTCGAACTTATGTATGGTAGGCCCTTCACTCTCATGCCTCTCCCTTCCAGCTCATCGCCTTTAGGCCAGTATCTCCCTGCTCTTTCACTCATTAGGGATCTTCTTAGGGAACAAGCCAAACTTCTTTTACCTCATCCTTTCCCCACCACCCCCTCAGACTTTAAACTAAGCCTGGGATAGCATATATATATTAAAACCTGAATCCCAAAACCTCTCTTGTCATGTTGGGAAGGGCCTTATACAGTACTTCTCGCCACCCGCATGGCAGTAAAAGTACTAAGAAAGGCCCCCTTGGTGTCACTTATCCTTGGTAAAACTAGCACCTGAGACCTTACCCAAAGAATCTGTTAATACCAAGCCAGACGGGTCCCTTTACTCAACCCCCAACCCGACATCTCCTCACGCTTCATCCATTCTAGGATCCACAAAACTAAAAACCTCCAGGACCTTTGCTCTTCCCCCAATCCCAGAAGGATGATCTTTCCCCCGGCGATCATCCTCTCGCTCTTGCAGGCCGCTCCACGTCCTTCACACAAGAGCTACTATTACACTGTCTGTTCTAGTACTTGCTACACGATTGGCAGCAGCTGCCCCTAAAGATTGTAACATTATAGGAAGATTTCTCCTGGCCTCCTTTACCTCCTATCAGTAGGATGCTTCTTAGCAATTTCATTGTGGCAATGTGCCCTTTAAATTCTTTTGGCTCCTAACCCTTTGCATCCTTCCCTTGTTTTTCCTCCTATCTCAAATGCTCCCCCTTACCTGGAACATGGAAGTTCCAGGTCCATAGGGATAATGTAGTCCTCAGTGAATCAGACTGGTCCCTGAGTGACTCATCTGTCTCCCACTTTGTGAGAAACTTTTTGTGGTCACCCCCCTCCCTGTCAATGCAGCCTGCAATGTTTCCACAAACGTCTCTTCACTTCCCTCTAATCTCACGTCAGTGGGGACTGTCGGCGTTATGTGGGGCCTGTTCACACTCGCCTTACTAACACCAAATGCTACCACTCTCTTATGCCCTCCTCATCGATGCCATAAAGCTGGAATATATTTCCTTTGTAAAACTACCTTATCCTGTTGCCTGTCCCCCTAACATGATTTCTTGCATATTCCTTTGGCTCGCCCCTGATATTACTGTCCAGATAGAGGGGACTGGGACTAACTTCGGCCTCACCTCTCAGGAAGTGCCCTGCTCCCTTAGGGCACTAATTATACCTTTTTATTGGGGCAGGGATCCTTCCTGCAACTGGAACTGGCATAGCGGGCTCTGCTACTGCCTCTCAATTCTATCAAAAACCCTCAGAAGAACTAAATATAGACAGCGTCTCTTCCCTCCAGTGATAGGTCACCTCCCTCGTGACAGCCACCTAACAGAACCGTCGGGCCTTTTGCTTCCTTACAGCTGAGAAGAAGGACACCTGCCTCTTCTTGGGGGAGGAATGCTGTTATTATGTAAATGCGTCCGGGGTTATCCAAAACAACTTAAACCATTTCACTGAACCCTTGGATACCCTGGCTCATGCCCCTACTAGTTTATATAGTATTACTGTGTATTTTGATTTTTATGTATTTAAAACCTGAAATATCATCATTATTGTTTATAAGATGACGCTTATGATTTTCCCAGTATGTTGGTTTTCAGACTGAAGTACATGTCCTCACAAGGTGTACAAAGACTTTTGAGAAGTATGTAAGCACACGTGATTTAAAGGAAAACAAAGTCCAGATCCTCTTCTTGCAAATCATCTCTTTTTTAAAGTTGATCTGCCTGAAAATTCACCTCCTCTTTGGTGGATCTCAATTCTCATTTCCCTTCACAGTCATCCCACTTTAACTTTACACAATTAAAGGCATTCTTCCATGACATTGGCCAGAGGTGTAAAATCTTCTGGGGAACCTGATAAAGGGATAGTTAACAATATTGGGAGTATTATGTTCAGATGAGTGCCAAGGAGCAGTGACAGGATCTGGGCCCAGAGGAAATGTACCGCTCAAATTTTCTCTTCAACCCACAGGTCCTGACTCCTCAGGAGCAAAATCATGTGAAAGAGGAGAAAGTTACAGGATTTGGGCATCCGCATTTCTGGGGACACATTTGATCAAAGACTGAGATTTCTGAATAGAAATTTAGAGCAGATCCAGAAGACACACAAAGACAGAGCATCCCAGTTGCCCCTGTTTTCGAAGAACAGAAGAAAATGATTCAGGCCCAGGTAACTGACTTCTCGTTTGTTTTATTCTTTCCTTTGTTCCCTAATGGATTTATAAAGGCCTATAAAAAATCAGTTCCAACAGCCTGGCTGGTTAGCTCAGTTGGTTAGAGCCTCGTGCTCATAACCAGAAGGTCACGGGTTCGGATCCCTGTACCATTCAGCCACCAAAGTATAAATTTCAAAAAGCAGGATCTGGAGAGAAACAAACTTAGTCTTTGATCTCAACATTATAAGGAATATACTTACTGTTCATAGAATTAACACTAAATTACTACTATTGGGACATCATGTATGACTAGAGAATCCTGTGGGTTACATTAGCTGTCAGCTTGCATCTACTATCTCTGACAGCCAACATCACAAGAGAATCATTGTAATTTACATGGTATGCACTGGTGTGGAGGAGAAAATATCACTTTGGGGGGAATTTTAATATTTCATAGATATTGGCACTTTGGTCTCAGGAAATTTCTTTCATGATTCTTCCTAGAGGTGAAATGGTGGATGATATCTTGAATAGCAGCCTTCTCATAAATGTAGAAGCAGGTTTCCTTCCTATGGCTGTTTCTTGAAGGATTCCTTATAGACCTCTGTGGGATAGACTAAATGAACTCAGTGAATACAGGGAGCCATTGCAAGTTGATTTCAGCATTGTGGCAGTCTGGATTTATCTAGGAATAAAACTAAAACATCGTACAAAATGGAAGGATTGCAGTATTTTCAAACAGTTCAATCTATCAGTGACCAGATAGCCGAACTGGTGTTTGAATACAGACTTGGATATAGAGAGTTGAAAGTACTGTTTTCTGGTTAGGGCTTGGATTGTTGGAATTTACAGGTTTGCTTTAGGTCTTCAGCTCAGAAAAGGCAGCATCCTTTCCCACTGTGTAGTGAAGAATTGACCTTATGCAAAGAGAAGTCTGGCTTTTGCCTTCAAGCTACTGAAGGGTGATCTCTAGGCCCCTTGAATGTCCTGCCTGAAAGAGGTGTCTTCATTTGCCTGGGTGCTTTGGCCACTGGACAGTGTAAAGTTGTGATCTATGATGGGGACCTTGGGCCATGCTATATCAGTTCAGACTTCCAGAAGAATAAGAAGGTGAAGTTATTAACCCAACTTCCTGGAGAGCTGGACCTAGGCTCAGCTACATGGGCCGTGAGTGATCGAGCCCCAATAATTATAACAAAGTACACATATCAGAAAATAAGTTCCCTCTTCATATATTTCTTTCCTAATCCCCTTTTGTAAATGTTTGGTTATATTTCCTTTCTGTTATTGTGTCTGTGTGACGATCTGTGTCTGTCTTTACACACACACCTAAACAAAAGCTTGAGTATATATGTAACTATATATATGTAACTATCTGTAAACATAAACACATACGTCTAGTATGCTTTTTTCTTATTTTTACATGAATGGAATCATATTCCAAAGAGCATAGCAGTCAACTTGAAGGAACTCTCCACTGGCCTAAGATTTTGACATCCAAAGACCAATGATGCAATTGATTGAAGAACAATAACTATGTAAAATTCCATTAGTTCACAGTAATACTTGAAAAAAATAAAATGCATTTGTCATTATTGGAGGTTGGGAGAGAATGAAGTATTTTATCTGAAAATTTATGAAGGAACATAAGTATGTTCTTTTTTGTGGGAGTAGTTTGACTGTTACTTTAAAAAATATATTCTCTAAGAAATGAATTTTGTTTCTTTATATATTAAAAAAATAGAAATATATTCCATATTCCTATAATTGTGTTATCTCAAGAATGTTATATAAATGGAAACATGCATTGTGTAACCTTTTGAATTTTAAGTGAATTAGTGGTTGCTGGGGGTTTGGATTAGTGGATTTGTGGTTGTCAGGGGTTTGGATGGGGGGGGTAGGAGGAATATGGCTGTGTCTATAAAAGGGTACATGATGAAACTGTTCTGTGTCTTGATTTTTTTTTCTTCCAAATTTTATTTTATTTTGTCAGTATACAATGTGGTTGATTATTGTGGCCAATTACCAAAAACTCCCTCCCTCCTTCCTCTCCCCCTCCCTCCCAACAATCTCCTTTCTGTTTCCTTGTCGTATCAACTTCAAGGAATTGTAATTGCTGTGTCATCTTCCCTCCCCGCACGAGGTTATTTGTGTATTTATTTATTTATTTTTAGCTCCCACAAATAAGTGAGAACATGCGATATTTCTCTTTCTGTGCCTGACTTGTTTCGCTTTGCATAATTCTGTCTCGGTGCATCCATGTCATTGCAAATGGCAGTATTTCATTCTTTTTTATATCAGAGTAGTATTCCATTGTTGTAGATATAGCACATTTTCCGTATCCACTCACCCGATGATGGACATTTGGGCTGGTTCCAACTCTTGGCTATTGTAAAGAGTGCTGCAATGAAAATTGGGGAACAGGTATACCTTTGACTTGATGATTTCCATTCCTTTGGGTATATTCCCAGCAGTGGGATAGCTGGATCATATGGCAGATCTATCTGCAATTGTTTGAGGAACCTCCATACCATTTTCCATAGAGGCTGCACCATTTTGCAGTCCCACCAACAATGTATGAGAATTCCTTTTTCTATGCAAACTCGCCAGCATTTATCATTCACAGTCTTTTGGGTATTAGCTATCCTAACTGGGGTGAGATGGTATCTCAGTGTAGTTTTGATTTGCATTTCTCAGATGCTGAGTGATGTTGAGCATTTTTTTATATGTCTGTTGGCCATTTGTATATCTTCCTTGGAGAAATGCCTATTTAGCTCTTTTGCCCATTTTTGAATTGGGTTGCTTGTTTTTTTCTTGTAAAGTTGTTTGAGTTCCTTATATATTCTGGATATTAATCCTTTGTCAGATGTATATTTTGCACATTTTCTCCCACTCTGTTGGTTGTCTTTTAACGCTGTCAATTGTTTCTTTTGCTGTGCAGAAGCTTTTTAGTTTGATATAATC